>NW_006921717.1:2429395-2466164 GCF_000298275.1 Orycteropus afer afer | reverse complement strand
TTTAGTCTTTTCTTTCCTATTTTTTTAATCTCTGCTGCTTTTTAGGCAATTTCCTCAAGTTTTTCTTCCAGCCTTCTCTGGAGCTTCTTTTCTGCTAATCACAGGTTTTATTTCCAAGAGCTCATTTTGCTCCCTCTCTGAAGATTGTCTTTTTATAGCATCCTGCATTTGTCTCATGGTTACAATATCTTGTTTTATCTTTTTGAGCATATTAAAGATTTATTTTTGAAGTTTTATTTCCCTCTGCCTAGTTCCTGTTTCCTCTTTACTGCTTTTTTTCTATTTAGTTTGGTTCTGATTTTCATGTTAGAAGCTTTCTTAAAATTCTTGTTTGTCTGTTCATTGTTAAGAATTGGAGGCTAAAAAGTTGGTTATTGTGAGTGTCACTGAAAAATAATCTGACTGAGCTTTTCCTTGGGGGAAAGCCTTTCTTCCTTTAATATTAGTGTCTTAGGTCTTTGCTATTGGGATTACTAAATCGTCCAGTCTCTTGCCAAGAGGATAAAAGCCAGGCTGCTGATTTCTGGGAGTAGGGAGTAGGGGCTTTGCATGTTGCAGCTTCACTTCTTATGTTCACTCCATTCACCTGCTTTACTACAACTTTGGTTCTCACTTCAGAGACCCACACTTCCATCATTTTCAGGGAATACCCTTCCCTTGCCTTTCAGGGTTATGAGGGCTTAGTCCCTAGAATTCTGAGTGAGGAGGTAATCTATAGAGATTTAACAACTTCTTAAATTCATTTTTTTCAACTGACTTTCCATCCTTATTTTAGCTCCCACCCCACTTCTCTTAGCAGAGGTCCCTGATAGTACCCTTCCTGAATCTTTCAGAGATTTTACGGTATTTTGTGTTATTTCTTGCCCTTCTTGTTTTCTGGTTCATAATTCAGTTTCTCAAGTCTGTTAAATCCTTTCCCAATAGTCCTGCTTTGAACTTTCTAAAATTTTATTGCAATTATCATTGTCTCTTATTCTCTGTCCTTTAATGTTTATGCTTTTAAAAAATATATCCCTTTACTATTGTTTTATTAAGGTTTCAGGATGGAGTAAAAGGAGATGTGTGCATTCAATCTGCCATGTTTACCTAAAGTGTAATGTTTTAAAATTTGGTTTGATATCTGTAATAATGAATAAGCACAAATTTTAGTACTTGAATAATCCATCTGTAAAAAACTGAGTGATGACTGTATAGTCTTTTTCCATCATAAATTGTTGAAAGCTATAACAAATATGATTATTTAACTCACTGTTTTTTAAAAAAATGTGTGCTGTAGGGTGTTCATGTGGTTTATGAGAAAGGAGTCATGTAGTCATCTAAATTTGGGAAATCCTGGTTTAAATAAAATGGGTTTACTTGCTGTAGATCTTAGAGCATTTAATATGCCAATATGGACTGCGAATCTTTAAAAATACGCTATTGTATATAACATTTCCCAAATGTGTTTGCTTTCACAGCTCCTTGAGGAATACTGTTGCTTTAAAAATACGTGTTCTGTGGACAGGTCCCTGCACCATCTTTGCTTCTGTTGTGGGCCATCGAGCTGTTTTGACGCATGGCAATCTCATGGGACAGAGTTGACTGCCCAGTAGGGTCTACTAGGCTGTTATCTTTAGGGAACAGATTGCCAGGCCTTTTTCCTAAGACTCTATTGGGTGGGTTTGAACCACCAAGCTTTCAGTTAGGGAGTGTTGAGCCATTAGGGCTCCCTGAACTCTGGTAGCATAGTGGCTAAGGCACTTGACTGCTCACCAGAAGGCTGGCGGTTCAAACCCACCAGCCACTCCTCGGAAGGAAGGTTGGGCAATCCTACTTCTGTAGTGATACTGCCTCGGAAACCCAAGGAGGGGTCGCTATGAGTCGAGGCCGACTCGACGGCAAACAACAACAACAACAACAACAACATCTAAAGGACAGTGCTTTACTATTACAGGAGCATCAGAAGCTTAGCTGAAACTGGGGGGCCATATGGGGTGTGGAACGATCAGAGCAATCGCTTTCCCTGAGCATATTCACCAAAAGTAGCCTGTTTTCATGATAGTTGTTAAAGCGAAGGTGAGAGGATATTGGAGGAAATAGTGTAAGATATGCAATTGAGAAGCATTACAGACACTTAGATGTAGAGGGTGTGCTTTTTTTTTTTTAATGTTTTGTTGTTGTGTCCAGGGCTGTTGAGTCAGTTCTGACTCACAGTGCCTCTGTGTACTGTTGTGAGGATGGCCTGGTCCAGTACCATCCTCACAAAGTAGCTTAGTCTGAGCCCATTTGGTTGGGGCTAGTGTTCTGGCTCCTCACTAATCCTGGACCAGGTCTGCCACCACCATCATCCCCGTCCTACTGGCCCACTCTCCTTTATGTTAGGGCCAGTGTATGCCTCTGGAGAACACTGAACAAAAAAAGATGACTGTCTTTTGCTAAATATTCTGTGCTCCTCGGGCTCAGGCCATTTGAAGTATGTTCAGAATACTTTTGTACAGAAACTTTCAAAAGTCAAAAAGTCTCAAGCTGTGCTTTCTAGTAGAACTTTTTGTCATCACTGAAATGTTCTATGTCTTTGCTGTCCAGTACAGTAGCCATGAGCCATGTGTAGCTGTTGAGCACTTGAAATGTGGCTAGTGGGACCGAGGAACTGAACTTTTAATTTAATCTTAGTAAATCTAAATGTAAATAATGGAGCACTGGTGGTACAATAATTAGGCACTTGGCTGCTAATTGAAAGGTCAGTGGTTTGAACCCACCAGTCACTCCATGGGAGAAGAGACCTGATGATCTGCTTCCATAAGGATTGTTGTTGTTGTTGTGCCATAAGGATTACAGCCTAGGAACCCACGGGTTGCTGTGAGTCAGAATCGACTGTGCACACAGCAACACATTTAAATAGCCACATGTAGCTATACTGGACAGTACACATTTAGAGAAACATGTCTCTCACGCTAGTCCAGTGATTAGTCCGGTGATTCTCAGCCTTTCTCCCTGCACCACACACCTGAGGGATAGGCATATTTCTGTTGGCTCCTCATGGCAGCAATTCTTAGACTCCCAACTATGGGGTCACATCCTTCTGGAAGAGGCCATGCACAAGTTGGATAAAAGTCCAAATCTTTTTCCCTCTTAGGTTCCTGGTTCCTCTCTCTGCCTGCAGGAATTATTGCTGTAAATGTTCTAATGTTCAGGTTTAGAACTCTGTGTCCAGAGAATTCTTGCCTGATTTTCCAGTAAAATATTTTCCAGTTAAGAGTAAAACTGGTTAGAGAGGGAGAACAATGTGGAACAAAACTCAAAATCATAAAAAATCAGAAAAAAATAAAAAGGTGGGGACCAGGTTTGCTGGTCCGATAGAGCCTGGTGGAACCACTGAGACTATGGCCCCTAGCTGCCCTTCAGGTCTGGAATTGAACCCACACCTGTGGTTTCCAGCCAAACAAAATACAGGCATATGAGTTAAACATTTACCTCGAGTAGATACTCTTCTTGGAGAGAACAATCATGGGAGAAAGAAGGGTTGCTTATGCACAGGGAGACAGCTCAGGGGGCAGGAGTGTATGGAGGGATGGACACTGGGAAGAGGTAACTATGGGGAGGAAGTGGGAGGGGAGCTGTTGCATTGTGGTAAACTGTGGTCAATGACATGAGATAAAGTATATGTGAACTGCTGTATGGAAAGTGAATTTGCTCTGTAAATCTTTACCCAAATCACAATAAAAAAAAAAAAAAGAAGAAGACTAAAACTGCTTAAAAGAAAGGCCACATTCTGACTGAATCTTGTATTGGAATATGAGTTCCTGGCATGGCATACCCTGGTTACGGGCTGTGACGTGCCATCTTTCTGTAATCCTTTCTATCCTTTTTATCATCAGGTATAATAGTAGCTAGAGAGCCAGTCCTGGTGTTGGATGTAAGTGAAGAGGCTTGCTATTTGGTTGTCATCTCTAAGAAGATGTTTTGGCCCCAAACATTGTATCCCGTGAGTCACTGCATCCCCGTAGTACTTCTTTGGTCCTTTAGTTTTCACTAAACTCACGTTGTTATTGTTAGGTTCCGTCAAGTCAGTTTCCACTCATAGCAACCCTATGTGTAACAGAGTGAAGCACTGCCCGGTCCTGCATCATCCTCAGAATCACTGCTGTGTTTGAGCCCCTTGTTGCAGACACTGTGTTGACAAAGAGAAGCTTCCTCTTTCGCACGGATCCTGTACTATATCATGTATAATGTCCTTCTGTCCTTCTCCAGTGACTGGTCCCTCCTGATAACATGTCCAAAGTATATGACATGAAGTCTCACCATCCTAAGAAGCATTCTGGCTGTACTTCTTCCACGACAGATGTGTTTGTTGTTCTGACAGTTCATGGTAAACAGAAAACAAAAACAAAGCCGTTTCTGTCAAGTCGATTCCGACTCACAGTGACTCTATAAGATAGAGTGTAACTGTTCAGAGGGTTTCCTAGAGGCTTGCTATTTGTTTTTTTTGGCTTAAATCTTCAAGGAAATAGACTGCCATATCTTTCTCCCATGGAGTGGCTTGTGATTTCGAACTGCCAGCCTTTCAGTTAGCAGCCAAGTGCTTACCCACTGTGCCATCAGGGATCCTTGAACTCATAGTAGTGGTCACTTTTTTTATGTTTTGATTCTATAAGTAATATGTTCAGGCTCCATTTGATTCTTTAAAGAAAATCCATTTAATTATTTAATAATAAATAATTCTTTGTATTCTGTTTCCTACAGTTGCTTGCGCAAGCAGCAGTTATGGTGGCTTGGTCCCCAAGAAGTTCCTGAAAGGTAAAGAACTGCCCAAATTCCATGAGGCGAAATCACTGTCAGTGAGTTTGGTGTTTGATAGAAATGCCAGAGTTAGCAAATGTGTTAGTTATCTAGTGCTGCTATAATAGAAGTACCACAAATAGATGGCTATTTCTCTTCTGCCTCAGAAGAGAGTGACTCAAGATACACCCTACACTAATCCTGTCTCATTAACATGACAAAGACAGCCCATTCATTGGCATAAATCGAAAAAACCAAACACACTGCTGTCTAGTCGGATCTGACTCATAACGACCTCTCCTTGGGTTTCCATGGCGGTATCACTACGGAAGTAGATTGCCCAACATTCCTTCTGAGGAGTGGCTGGTGGCTTTGAACCGCCAGCCTTCTGGTTAGCAGTTAAATGCCTTAGGCACTACGCTACCAGCGCTCTCAACCATTGGCATAGAGATTAGGATTTACAACACATATTTTTTGGGGACATATTTCGTTCCATAATAGCAACCAAAGGTACAGAATGCCCAATTAAATGTGAATTTGAGATAAACAGATACCTTTTTAGTTTGAGTATGCCCATGCCATATTTTATCCTGTAATTTACCTGGCAACCCTACTGCAAGGTGATTGCTGAGGTAGTTGTGTGTTATGCATAGATGCAGGGATGGACAAGATTCCTTGGTCATGGTAGCTTCTCTGGATACTCCCATACAATGCAGGCAAAACTGTCCCAGATGTAGGTCCTGACTACCTCAGGAATAATGTATGGCAAAGGCTTTTAGGTACGTGATTGTGTCCCCTGTTAACGCTGCTTGTCAGATGACATGCCACAGTCGGTGTAGTTTAAGGTCTTTTGGTGACCTTGGTTTTAACAGTTTTTTTCCTTTGATTTGAGAATACTCTGTAAACTGAAGGACGTAATGTTTATTTTAAGGAGACAGAAATGCTCTGAGAACTGTGGGCTTTCCTTTTGTTTTCTGTGGTGTGTGACTACTATCTGCTGCCCACATGCCTTTGTTTTTCCTGATGAATGGTTAATTTGTAAGTTTTACAAAATTGTTTTTAAAGAAACGTGCCCCATCTACAACTCGAAAATACAAGTAGGTTGTGAGCTTTTCTTTCAACTTGCATTTGTTCTTGACTTAAGAAAACATCCTACGAATTAAATATGGAAACTTAACCAAAAAACTACATTAGAAAGGTAGCGATATTATAAAATCATGCTTAAGAAGTCTGTCACTGCTGGACTCCGTTGAATGACAAGTTGCCTCGTGCTTTGTAAAAGGAAAAATTTTATTTATATTCAGACTTCCAGAAACTCAGTGCTTGCATAAGCCAAAGTACAGTTCTTTGTCTTGGTTACATTAGAGGAGGAGAAGAAACTGTTTCTGCAACTCAGCTACGAGAAGAATGACTTGAAAGGCACAAACGTGTAGGAAACAATTCTACCGTCTGAAACTTCTAGATGCATTTTTGGTTTAAGAATGGGATTTAAAAGTGCTTCCTGCTAAATGAAGACTCATGAGGTGTATTTCCCTTGGCCTGTAAATCTACCTCAGCTGCCTGTATCCTCGGATTCTTGACGTTGTTGTTGTCAGGTGCTATCAAGTTGTCTCCAACTCCTAGCGACCCCATGCACAGCAGAATCAAACACTGCCCAGTCCCACGCTGGCTCTGCGATCCCTGCTGTACTTGAGCCCATCGCTGTAGCCACTGTGTCGATCCATGTCATTGAGGGCCGCCTTCTCTTTCATCGACCCTCTACCTCACCAAGCACGACATCCTTCTCTAGGGAATGGTCCTTTCTGACAACATGACCAAAGTAGATGAGACAAAGTCTGGCCATTCTGGCTTCCAAGGAACATTCTGGCTATACTTCCTCCAGGACAGATTTGTTAGTCCTTTTAGCAGTCCATGGTACTCTCAGTGTTCTTCACCAACACCACATCTCAAAAGCATCAACTCTTCTTCAGTCTTCCTTATTCATTGGGCAGCTCTCATGTGCATGTGAGGCGATTGAAAATATCATGGCTAGTGTCAGGAGCACCTTAGTCCTCAAGGAGACATCTCTGCTCCTCAGCACTTGAAAGAGGTCCTTTGCAGCCGACTTGCCCAGTGGATTCTTAATAGGTCTCAGCTTTTGTGCAGCGACTCTAATTTTTGTTTAGGTTCTGCTTGGTGTGGACACATTTCAAAGCAGTAACTGTGCAGGAAAGTAGTTAAAAAAAAAATGAGTTTCTGTTCTTAACTCCATAACAGAAATCATATGGGAACTTATGTAGAGTCTGTCCCTTCAGTGACAGTGGCAGTGAGGACTTTCTGAGCACTTACTATATGCTAGATCTTGCACTGGACACACACATTGTCACTCAGTGGTGAACAAGAGCGATATGGTTTCTGCTCTTATGCCCATACTTAAGATATTGTGATCATTCTATCCTACTGCTTTCTTAATAAAGAACTACGCCTGTGCCTATAAGAAAGGGAGAATTTGCTTGTCTGTGTTTGTTCTGATTCTGAGGCTTTTTGGGAGACCTGAATCCAAGTTCTGGCATCAGGCGTTGGCTGCCTCAAAATCTTCTAGCCTATTTATCAGTCTTCAGATACTCTCTTTATTTGGGTTATGCTCTTGAGATGATGCAAAGAATGGAAAGATCACTAATAATGCCACCGCTCCAGTTAATAGTAAGCGTGAATGTGCTTTGAAAGCAGTGAAAATCCGTATAAATAAAAGAGTGTGCTAGGGAGGAGATAGGAGTATTTCCTACAGCAGAAACCCACACTTAACATGCCTGCTCAAGGAGTAGTCAGAGTGTTTTCCTATGAAAGTGCTTTGAAAAAAGTGAAAAGTCATGTAAGTACAAGGGAGCGGTTTTACTATTGTTGTTAATCCTAGGGAGAGGGACAGAGCTGAGTATCGTGTATGGAATTACTACCTATTTATTGTGCAGGTACAAACTTCAGAAAGTTTGTGTTGTGGTGACCTAGTTTTAACTGTTTATGAGTCGAAATTGACTTGATGGCAGGGAGTTTGTTTGTTTTTTAAAAAAAGCTCAGAGAAATTCTATGCATATTTATTTAGTCTATTTTCATATCCTTGCGATACAGCTACAAAGGTGCTGCAAAGAGGAAGCTCAATAAGATTGAGTCATTTGCTCGTCATCAGTCACAGTTAGTAGCCACCTTTAGCCTGAGTCTCCTCCCTAGTTGTGAGGGCTCGTCAGTCATACTAACCGCCATTCAATAATGCTATTTATTCTTACTAATTAGTAACAAAAGTGACTCACTGAAGCTCACAAAGGAAATTGGCCAAGGCTAAGGCTTGAATCCCTTAGCTCTCTGGCTTATGCACCATTAATTATGGCCTTATTACTATTAGCATTTATTTAGCTTTCCTGTAGCACTGTTAGCAAAGTGCTTTAAATTAGTCCATTCATTAATCTCGACACTGTTTAATTAGCTTCATCAAGGAGTCTTTGGTGGCTGATTCACTAACCATCAGGTTTCCAGATGCTAAAGCATTATGTATCTACGCAAAATTCATGTTTTGCCTCTGAATGGAATTTGTTGACGTTGCTGTTCTCCTCACTGCTTGGTTGGTCCCTCTCAATGCCTGAAATGAGGCCTGCCCCCTCTGTAAAGGAACTAGACTGTTGTGGAGCCTTCTACCTTCATTTTCTTTACTGTTCAGTTTGTTCTGTCAAGGTTGTGTCAGCATATTTTTTCTCTGGATCTGGAATACCTTAGACCAATTCTTGTGTAAAATGCAGACCCAGATTTTAGGATATTTTATTTTGGCTTAACTGATATACAGTGACCCAGGTCATTTCCCTGTGCTTATATCTCTCTGATGACTTATGCTCTATTTTTCACACACACACACCCCCGGCCATCAACTGTTCATACTTTTATTTGATAAACCTTTGTTCAATTTTATTCGATCAGCGTTTGCCACCAAGAGATCACAGGAAGGAGAGGCGGCTCTGCAAGGGGAATACGGTGCGAGAAGTCCTCGTGTGGAGGGTGTTCAGGGCGCTTCTTTGCTGACCCCGAGAGCATTACCTAAAGTTAAGTCACTCGACCCTTCCTTCCCTTCATTATTCTGCGTTCACTTCACACAGATCTTCTCTGAGGCCTTACTGTCTCTGTGTTGATGTGACTTACTATTACTTTTTCCCTCTCTATCACTGACATGTCTCCTAAACTCCGGTGGAATGGAGTGGATTGTCAATTAGACTCTTCCATTTGAGGCTTCTTGTGACATACCACTTGTGACATGTCTAAAACGGGGTTCATTTTCTTCTTCTTTTTAAATTTTTTATTGTGATGTGGATACAAATTTACAAAGCAGATTCATTTACACACAACAATTCATGCACATTTGGTTTCATGGCCTGATTATAATCCCCATCACCTTCCTGTGACCACCCCTTCCCTGTGTCCTGTCTGTCCAGCTTTCCCTCCATGCAAATGCTGCTCTTCTGATGTCTCACAGTTGACTGATCCAAGTGGTGCGTCTCCCTGGGGTAGGTGAGTGCATTTCCCTGTAAAGGTGTTCTGCGTGTAGGTTTATCTGCTGTTTGGCTGAGAGCTAATCCACAGAAGTGAGTCCAACTCCAGGCCCAAAGGATAACCCAGGATCATAGTCTCGGGGGTTCCACCAGCCTCTATCCGAGGTCCGGTAATTCTGGTCATTTTTGTGTTTTTGAACTTTGTTCCACGTTTTTCCTCCTAGTTTATCCATGATCTCAAATTTTGGTCCCTTTGCAAGTGGTTGGCATTGGTAGCCGGGCACCATCTAGTTCTTCTGGTCTCAGGGTCATGAAGGCTGAGGTCCTTGTGGTCTGTCATATCTTTGGACTAATTGTTTCCAAATGACTTTGATTTTCTTCACTCTTATTTGCTCCAGGTGAGACAAGAGCAATAGTTGCATCTTAGATGGCTGCTTGAAAGCTTTTAAGACCCCACTTGCTGCGGGGTTTATTTTCTTGAAATCGCTGTGTAATATCTCTATTCCTTTCAGGAATATTAACGCTCTCACCACTCTCCAGCCTTAAAACCTAGGCTTTTTTTTTTCTCCTGGAGGGGGGGCTTCTGTTTTTTACAATTCCATTATCTGATTTTATTTAAATTTTTACTCGGCCTTGCATCTGTAGATCAATCTGGGGGAGAAGTAACACCTTAACAATAGTCAGTGTTCTGACTCATGTACACAGTCTCTCTCTCTCCATTTTATAGGTCTTTGCTTTCTTTAAGCAGTGTTTTATAGTTTCCATTGTATAGATGTTGCACTTCTTTTGCAGATTTAACCCTAAGTAATATTTTTGATGCTATTGTAAATGGTGTTTTTTTAAAAATTTCAATTTCTGTTCATTTGTTGTTAATATTTGAAATATACTTGATGTATATTGCAACCTTACTAAACTAACTTCATTGTTCTAACTGCTTTTTTGTAGATCTCCTAGGATTTTGTACATAAACAACAGAGTTTTACTTCTTCTTTTTCAGTCTGAATGCTTTCTTTCTTTCCCTTACTGCATTTGCTAGACCCTCCAGTACAATGTTGATTGGAAGTGGTGAGAGTGGACTTCCTTGCCTTGTTCCTAATCTCATCAGGAAGTCAGTCAGCCTTTCACCATTAAGTCTGAAGTTAGCTTTAGGCTTTTGTAGGTGCCTTTTATCAGTTAGAGTAAGTTCTCTTTTAATCCCAGTTTGCTGAGAGTTTTTATTAGCCATGAATGTTGAATTTTGTAAGATGCTTTTATCTATTTAGAGGATTGTAATATTTTTCTTTTTCAGTCTTTTAATAAGATGAATTACGTTAATGGATTTTCAAATGTTAAACCAACCCTGGTATAGATCCCACTTGGTCATGATGGATTATCCTTTTTTATATATTGTTGGATTGAATTTGCTAAAATTTTATTAAGATTTTTTTGCATCTGTGTTCATGGGAATATTTGTAGTTTTCTTTTCTTGCAATGTCTTTGCCCAGTTCTGGAGTCAGAGTAATGCTGGCCTCACAGAATGAGATGCACAGTATTACCTGTTCTTCAGTGTTCTGGGAGAGTTTGTACAAAATCGGAATTATTTTGTCCTTAAACATTTGGTGTCATTAATCAGTGAAGCCATCTGGGCCAGATTTTTTCCTTGTGGGAAATATTTTAACTACAAACTCAATTCCTTTAATAATTATGTTGTTGTCAGGTGCCATTGAGTCAGCTCTAACTCATAGTGACCCTGTGTATAAGAGAAGGAAATGCTGCCTGTTCCTGCTCGTCCTCGCCATGTTTGCTGTACTTGAGCCTATCGTCACAGCCACGTGTCTTCCCATTTTGAGTCATACCCCATCAGCAAATGCAGGTCCCGGAAGCTTTATATAAGTTGTTAAGGTTGGCTCTTCCCAGTCATATTTTGAGTGCCTCCCAACCTGAGGGGCTTACCTTCCAGCACTGTATCAGTTCACTGGTTTCACGGCTATCATCAAATTTTCCAGTAATATGATAGACAGTGTTTCACTACTATTCATAAGGTTTTCAGTGGCCAATTTGTTTTGAAGTGGAGAACCTGTCCTTCTTCCCAGTCTGTCTGTCTAGAAGCTCCATTGAAACATGTCTGCCATGGGTGACCCTGCTGGTGTTTAAAATACCAGCGGAATAGTCCCTACCCTCACAGCAACACGCAAGCCACTGTAGTATGACAAATTGAGAGAGGCATGGTGGTTAATAATTACAGAACTATTCAAATTATCATTTGTTGTTGTTGTTGAGTGAGCATGGGTGGTTTATATCTTTCAAGGGATTTGCCCATTTCATCTAAGTTGTTGAATTTCTTGTCATAAAATTATTCATATCCTCCTGTTATTTCTTCAGTGTTTGTAGAATCTTGCAGTATCACCTCTCTCACTCCTGGTATTAGAAATATAATTGTTTCTTGATCAGTCTGACTGCAACCAGCTTTTGGTTTCATGGTTTTTTTTCCTGTTGTTTTCTATTTTATCGATTTCCACTTTGATCTTTACTCTTTCCTTTCTTCTTACTTTGGGTTTCATTGCTCTTGTGTTTCTAGTTTCTCAAAACTGCATCACTGCTGTGAGGACTTTCTTCTTTCCTACACTGAGGATTTAATGATACTTTTTATTTATTTTGTTTAATAGTTCTGAAGTTTTAAAATTATATTTAATTATTTTAAATTATATTTAATTATTACTACATTTAATTATAATTAATCTGGAATTTATTCTTATTTATGGTATGATTTTGGGATCTAACTTATTAAATCTTTTCCAGATGGATGGCTATTTAGACCAACTGAGTTGCTGAGTAACCCTTTCCCCAGTAATTCTTACCTGTCAGTTACTGAGGTTCTGTATGTGCTTAGGTCTGTCTCTGGATGCTCCAATCTTTATGTCTGTTGCTGAGCCAGTACCAGAGTTTTATTTCCTAAAGCTTTAGAATAAATCTTGCTATCTAATATCTCATTGTTGTTTTTCAGAATTCTCTTTAGTTTTTAAAATCTTCATTCTTGCTGTCATTATAATTAGCTAAATTCTATGAAAAACCCTGTTGCTGTTTTGATTGCTTTTACGTTGAATTTATTTTTCAATGGCTTGCCCATTCTTGCCATCTATTCAGATCTTTTATGTTAACATTTCGTAATTCTTTTCACAAAGGTCTTACATATGTCCTTTGTTATATCATAGTGTTTGTTGTTGTGAATGGTATTCATTGAACTCTTAACTGATTTTGATCATTTATCTGTAATTTCTCTTGAATCCTCTATACAAGTAATCAAAGCACTGCTACATCCTGACAATTTTGTCTTATCCTTTTCAGTCCTTATATAAAAACTAAAAAAACCTCATTTCTGTTGAGTCGGATTTGACTCATAGTGACCCCTCCTTGGATTTCTGAGGCAGTATCACTACAGAAGTAGATTGCCCTGTCTTCCTTCCAAGGCGTGGCTGTTGGGTTTGAACTGCTAGCCTTCTGTTTAGCAGTCAGATGCCTTAGGCACTATGCCACCAGAGCTCCTCAATCCTTATATAGCTTCCTTCTTTTCTTTGTTGTATTGCATTGGATAGAACAATACGAGTATTGTATGGGATAAATAGCAGGAGTGATGTTAGGTATACGTGTCTTGCTTTGCTTTAACAAGATTACTTATAAAAGTTGACCTTTAAGTATGATATTTGCTGTAGTTTTTTGGTAACTGCCCCTTGTCAGGAGTTCTGTTCCTAAAGTGCCAGTAATTTTTGTTATGAATGAGTGTTGTATTCTCTAAAATGCCTTTTGCTACATCCTTTGAAATTATCATATGGGTTTTCTCCTTTAATCTATAATACAGTAAGTTATCGTTGGTAGACCTTCTGATGAACCATCCTAACACTTGTATCACAGTTGTGGTATAATTTTTATACACGCTGGGCATATTTTTTTACATCTATGTTCCCAAGAAGATTGGTTTATATTGTCCTTGTCTTGGTATCAAGATTATATTAGGCTTGTAAAATTAGTTGGGTAGATTTATCCGTATCTATTCTTTGGACCATTTTTTAATCTGTTTTTTGAAGATTTAATTGAGTCAACCTGTAAAAAACATTTGAACCTGATATTGTGGGGTAGGAGGAGGAGAAGAAGGGAGTCGTTTTTTTTTATTACCAACTTGTTTCCCTCAGTGATGATTGGTTTAGATTTTGTCTTTCTTCTAGAGTTAATTTGGTAACGTTATGTGTGTTTTAGTAATTGTCTTCCCACCCTTCCCTTCATTCATTTCTCTGCTTGTTTATTTAGTACATAGTTATTGGGCACCTCTTCTTAGTTTTCAGGTTAATTGATGTGAAGTTACTTATGGTATTTGTTTTGGATCTCTAGTGCCACTCTAACAGAAAATACCACAAGTAGATGGCTTTAACAAACAGGGATTTATTCTCTTTCAGTTTAGGAGGCTAGAAATCAAGTTCAAAGTACCAGCTGTAGGGGCTGAAAGCCCCTTGACCTTGAGCTTCAGCTCTGTCTGTTGCTCCTGGCTAACTGAAACTGGAGGCTTCTCTTAACTCAAGCAGCTGCTGGCTGCTGAGGCTGACAAACCAAAGGTTGACAAAATGGCACAGTCCAAAGATTACCAAACAACGTGGCAGGCCACTAGTTCAAGTCCAGACTGTTCCAAGATTGTCAGAAAACATGACAGGCTGCTGAATGAAGACTCGGTTCCATGTAGGGTCCAAGCATGCCAAACAGCTCAGAGATCTTTCCCAAAGCTGTCTTCTTATATACTGGAGGCAGACCATATCCCGAAGGTAGCTGCTCACAGTAGCTTCCACCATGGAGTTGATTACCAGTCTCATCATGGGACCTAACTTTCTGCCGGTATCTCAGTGCAGGGGCCATGAGCCTTGAGGGGCCAAGAACACACTCCACTCTTGTTTCTATATTTTAGGTATCTGTCAGATCAGCACCCCACTTTCTTGGAACCAAATTCTGTTTTGGTTCTCTAGTGCTGCTCTGACAGAAAGTACCACAAGTGGATGGCTTTAACAAATTGCTTTAAAAGCAGTTTAGGAGGCTAGAAGTCTGAGTTCAAAGTGCCAGCTTTAGGGGCTGGGTGAAAGCCCCTTGACCTTGAGCTTCAGCTCTGTCTGTGGCTCCCATCTCACTGAAACTGGAGGCTTCTCTTAACTCAGGCAGCCGCTGACTGCTGAGGCTGACAAACCCAAGGCCAATAAATAAAATGGCACAGTCCCGAGATTACCAGACAACACGGCAGGCCACTAGTTCAAGTCCCGAGATTGGCAGGAAACATGGCAGGCTGCTGAACGAAGACTCGGCTCCATGCAGGGTCCAAGCATGCCAAACAGCTCAGAGATCTTTCTCAAAGCTGTCTTCTTATATACTGGAGGCAGACCATATCCCGAAGGCAGCTGCTCACAGTAGCTTCCACCATGGCGTTGATTACCAGTCTCGTCATGGGGCATAACTACATCCAGCTGCCCAGCCACTCAAAACCAGGCCCAGCCAAGTTGACACACAACTAACTATCGTTGTATTCTTTTGTAATTAAGAATATATTTGCACTCATATCTTTTTGGGTTTCTTACGTTGTTTTTGTATCTTCTCTTTTTTCTTGATGATGGCGTAATACTAATAGCAAACTGTTCATTGACTTTTAATTTCATAAACTATATCCCAAGACTTGTTCTGACACTTTACATGCAATGGATTATTTAATCATCACATCAGTTTTATGAGTTAGGCTATTGTTTTCTCCACTTTATAGCTGAGGGGAGTGAAGCACAGAGAGGTTAAATACCTTGCTCAGAGTCAAAGCCTAGACATCAGGTGGGTCATATGAAGCCAGACAGAAGGATTCCAGAGGCTGTGTCTTCAGCACTGTGCTGGAGTATTTCCGTTTGCTCTATAATATACTGTTTTTCTAGAAGTTTGCCCATGTTATTAGATTTTTGGATTAAAAAGAAAAACAAACCACTAACCCATTGCCATCGAGTCAGTTTTGACTCAGTGACCCCATAGGACAAAGTAGAACTGCCCTGTAGGGTTTTCAAGGGCGTAATCTTTACGGAAGCAGATCACCAGGTCTTTCTCCTGCTGTTGGTTTCAAACCACTGACCTTCCAGCTATCTGTGAATGGAGCATTGAAAGTGCCACTTATGGCGCCCTAGTGACACAGTGGTTAGAGCACTCAACTGCTAACCAAAAGATCGTTGGTTTGAACCCACCTGCCACTCTATGGAAGAAATATGAGGCAGTCTGCTTCTGCAAAGATTTATAGCATTGGAAATCCTTTAGGGTAGTGCTACTCTGTCCTATAGAATAGCTGTGAGTTAGAATTGACTGACGGCAGTGACCAATGGAAGCAGCAGTCAGGACATTAGACGATAGGCAACAAATAAAATGGCACAGTCCCAGGATTACCAAACAACATGGTAGGCCACAGTATAGCACTGCACACGTTGGCTGCAAAGGAATTCTTTCAAGTGCTGAGGAGCAAGGATATCTCCTTGAGGACTAAGGTGCACCTGACACAAGCCATGATATTTTCAATCGTCTCTTATGCGTGTAAGAGCTGGACAATGAATAAGGAAGACCAAAGAAGAACTGATGCTTTTGAGTTGTTGTGCTGGCGAAGAATGCTGAAAGTACCATGGACTGCTAAAAGAACTAACAGATCTGTCCTGGAGGAAGTGCAGCCAGAATGTTCCTTAGAAGCCAGAATGGTCAGACTTCCTCTCACCTACTTTGGTCATGTTGTCAGAAGGGACCATTCTCTGGAGAAAGATGTCATGCTTGATAAGGTGGAGGGTTGAAGAAAGAGGGGAAGGCCCTCAACGAGATGGATTGACACAGTGGCTGCAATGATGGGCCCAAGTACAGCAGGGATTGGGGAGCTGGCACGGGACCGGGTGGTGTTTAGTTTTGTTGTGCTTAGGGTCGCTATGAGTCGGACATGACTCGATGGCACCTAACAACAACAACAACAAACAACAACAACAGTGGGTTTTGGGATTTTGTCTCTGCTTATGCTCAGTGAGTGAATAAACCAAAAACCAAACCCATTGCCATCGAGTCGATTCTGACTCACAGCGACCGCCTTTGGGTTTCCAAGGTGGTAAATCTTTATAAAGTAGATTGCTCTGTATTCCTTCCACGAAGTGGCTGGTGTGTTTGAACTGCAAGCCTTCTGGTTAGCAGTCAAATTCTCCCTTTCCTTGACAACTTCACTCTCACATCAAAAGTTGCCTAAATCTGTAGAAGCGGTACCTGCTAGCCCCACTCCCTCAGGGTTGCTGAGGTTGAGGAAGGAGGCAGGTGCAGGCTTGGAAATTCTTCCCTCTGTTCTCAGTCTGTGTCCCTTTGTTTTTGTAAACCAGCGGTGGCTTAGGCCCAGGTGCTCATTCTGTGCCGGGCTCCTGGTGCCTGTGCCTTTGCTGGCTGGCTCAGTGAGCTTGGTGTGCAGCCATGGCCACTGGTCCCTCTGCTTCTTGAGGGAGGGAGTGAAGCTCTGTCACCACATTCCTGAAAGGTCCCTGAGCCTCCATGAGGCCTGCGTTCTCTCTTCTCAAGCAGGCGAGCAGTTGTTCACTAATATGGAAATAATTTACCAGCTTAAGTAATGACATCAAGCCACAGAGCCAGCCAAAGAGTTTCTCATCCCTGGCTTAATTAGCCTCATTCTTAAAAATGTGTTATGGCTGCTTTATTTATTGGTACATTACTTGCAAGGCTATGTTAAAGAACAAGGAGTCAGGCCAAACAGTACCAGTTACTGGTTTGCTGAGTCTTCTGAAAAACACTAAAAACCCAGTTCTCAAATTTTGCCACCATCAGAAAAATTATTTTTCAGTGAAACTTTTTTGTTATAAATGTGATACAGGCCATTTTAGAAAATTACAAAACACAGAATAGGGAAAAACTGTTTACACAACAAATGCTGGCACTTCATATTCGTTTCAGACTTTTCCCTCCATGTGTTTTTTAAATAAAGTTTTGATTACAACAGATAACCAAGAGGCAGTTGTTCAAACAGAACAAGGGGATACTGCATGCTTTAAAATCAGGAAAGGTGTGTGTCAGGCTTGTAACTTTTCACCATATTTATTCAATCCGTATGCTGAGCAGATAATCCGAGAAGCTGGACTATATGAAGAAGAACACAGCATCAGGATTGGAGGAAGAGTCATTAACAGCCTGAGATATGTAGATGACACAATCTTGCTTAATGAAAGTGAAGATGACTTGAAGCACTTACTGATGAAGAACAAAGACTATATAGTCTTCAGTATGGATTACACCTCAACATAAAGAAAACAGAAATCCTCACAACTGGACCAATAAGCAACATCATGATAAAGGGCGAATGAATTGAAGTTTTCAGGGATTTCATTTTACTTGAATCCACAGTTAACACCTGTGGAAGCAGCAGTCAATAAAACAGACATTGTATTGCATTGGGCAAATCTGCTGCAAAAACCTCTTTAAAATGTTAAAAAGCAAAGATATTACCTTGAGGACCAAGATGCACCTGACCCAAGCTGTGGTATTTTCATTCGCCTTGTATACATGTGAAATCTGGACAGTGAATAAGGAAGACTGAAGAAGAATTGATACATCTGAGTTAAGGTGTTGGGGAAGAGTATTGAATAAAACGTAGACTGCCAGAAGAAGGAACAAATGTCTTGGGAGAAGTACAGCCAGTATGCTTCTTAGAAACAAGACTTCATCTTAGGTACTTTGAACATGTTAGCAGGAGGGACCGGGCCTTGGAGAAGGATATCATGCTTGGTAAAGTAGAGGGGGAGGCAGTGTTACGTTCTGTTGTCCACAGGGTTTCTAAGAGTAGGAACTGACTTGATGACACCTAATAGCAACATTAGGATTTTATTCTCCACTGCTGTTCTGATGCAGAGGGGAAATGAGTGGGGAGGGCCTTGTAAAATGGTAGATTTGTCTTCCCTTTATAATATGAGTGAGAAGATGCGGAGGTGAAGAGGGACAGGTGAAGAGGGATGGTGCAAACCGCAAACTGTGATGTTCTTTCTGTTGTTAATGACCCAGGACTTGTTGGCGCTTTGTGGAGAGCACTGTGTCAACACATACAAGTACACCAAGTGGTTAATTCATGGATTAAATTGGCAAGAACTTGCTTTTCTTTCTTAAAGACTAACTAAGAATCTGCTACCCACCAGCCACTCCTCGGAAGGAAGGTTGGGCAATCTACTTCCATAGTGATACTGCCTCGGAAACCCAAGGAGGGGTTGCTATGAGTCGGATCCGACTCCATGGCAGTGGTTGTGTTTGCGTTGTATACCCTAAAGAGTCATTCTTGAATTTTTCTGTTTTCAGCTCAAAATTATCTCACTTACTAGATTTTTGTTCATTCAATAGTGAATTGGTTTATTTTAAAAATTACAAGAATATTGGCTAAAGCTGTCAAGTCTGAAGATTTCCAGCTATGGACACGACCTTGTGGGAATTAATGGAAAATGCAAATTGATTTAGCAAATGTGAAAAATTGAAAACATGAGATTAAATGTCTTAACCTCTTCATATAATTCTAAATGTTCCAGCAATCTGCTGATGCATAGCCTTTTCAAATCATATTTTAAATTTTGCAGATAATCTTTTTATCAAGGAAAAGCTTTCTTGGCTCATCAGTTTAATAAACAATTCCAGAAAGGCTGGTGCTTATCCAAACTGTATGTTCTACTTTGTCGCCATTTCTTCTCACACAGAAATACGGTCTATACTACCGGGATTGTCTGCAAAGCTGAGGTGGACTTCAGAGGAAGCCAGCTGTTCCCCGGACGCATCAAAGGTCTCACCCTTCCGGGTGATTTTTGAGGCAGGTTTTTTTTTTTTTAATTGTGATTTGGGTGCAAATTTACAAAGCAAATTCGTTTTACATGGAGCAGTTCGTGTACATCTGGTTTCCTAGCCCGATTACAATCCCCACATAAACAGCTGTCCTCGCATCTCCTCCCTGTGAGTACCCCTTCCCTGTGTCCTTCTTACCTATGCATCCTGTCTGCCTAGCTTTTCCCCTGTGCAGATGCTGCCCTTCTGATCTCTCAAGATTGACTGTTCTGATGGGTGCATCTCCCTGGGAGCAGATGTTCAACTCCCAGGCCTTTCTGTTGTTTGGCTGAGAGCTGACCCATGAGAGTGAGTCCAATTCCAGGCCCGAAGGGTAACCTAGCTTGAGGCAAGTTTTGTTGTGGTCTGTAAATTACTGATGATTTGATTATTTTTCTACAAATTTAATAGCAGGAAAGGAAAGGCTTAGATCAAGTTGAAAGGAAATAAGACATTGGTTCCCAAACCTCCCTGTGCACATTGAATCACCTGGGCATTTTCAAAATATTGATGTCCTCCTCTAGGACCCGAAAAACAAAACTGTAGTTGAGTTGATTCCAACTCTTAGTGACCCTATGGGACAGAGTAGAACTGCCCCATTGGAGTTCCAAGGGTATCATCTTTATGGAAGCAAACTTTCTCCCACAGAGTAGCTGGTGGGTTCAAACCTTCAACCTTTTGGTTAGCAATGAACACTTAACCACTGTGCCACTAGGGCTCCTTGTCCTACTCTAAGACATTGTAATTTAATTGGTCTGGGCAGTGGCTTGGGCTTTATAGCTTTTAATAAATTTCAGAGGATTGTAATGTGCAGATGGGTTTGGGAATCCCTGAAATAAGCCCTTATTTGAATTGACGCTCCTGAAAAATAAAAGTCAATTTTCAGTGCAGATCCTGTTTGGACCATTTTTATTCAGTTGATTTATTTGTAGCCCAGAGTTATGAGAGTGACATGAAGGTTCTCCATCCCCTTAACAATTCTCTGATGCCTCTCTTTCCCTCCTTTGAGTTGGTGGAGACATAAAGCATTAGAGTACTTAAAACATCCTCCCAGGAGGCCGCTGGGAGACCTTTCTCCATGTCCAGCCGAGCAATGCTTTGCTCCTTCTGAAAGGAACAGGTACAGCATGGGGACAGCAGGTATTCCAGGCTGTGCCTTATCTTCTTTAGGGGAACGATGGGTAAACAATCTGGAATAACCCATGGCCAGTCAGCTCTGAAACTGTTAATGTCAAGTGGCAATAAAAAGGTGGTTCCAGTGAACCAAGGCAGGCAGTTTGAGGAAAACAGATCCTGTGTTTCAGCCAGTCTGAACTAGTAATGATAATTGTCGTACCTAACATTCACATACATTATTCAAGCCTCCTGATGACCCCATGAAGTGGATGGGGCAGGGATTATTACTCCATTTTACAGCTGAGGAAATTGAGATTCAGAGAATTTGACTTTCTCAAGGTCATTTGAAAGTAAGTGGTAGAATTAGAACTAGAAATTGTGTCTCTCAGTGCTATTTCAAAATTTGTTCACACATTAGTTCAGAAACCTGTGCTTGTTCTAGCAATGGCTGTGTGCTAGGTATTGGAGGCACAGAGGCCTAAGGCATGTTGTCTGATCCGAAGGAACTTGGAATCTAAAGAGAAAGACAAATAAACAGATACTTACGCTACAGTGTTGTAGATGCCGTGATAAGGTAAGCACTGAATGCTGTGGTAGCATAGTGGAAGGGCACCTAACCCAGTCAGAAGTAGTCAAGGTTTAGAGGTCTTAATGAGGCAGAAAAACAGATTGAGTGGGCCCAAGGGAGTCAGAGACCTGAAAGAATAGGAAGTTGTTATCAGAGTGTGAAGTTCTGCTTAATATTTTTTTTCTTATTGCAAAGACAGTAGCACATTCAAAGTATGACCACGTGAACACTGAGAGCACACATAGGTCGACCTATCAGGGTAGCCACTGTTAACACCTGGGGGTACATCTTTTCATTAGAGTGGGACATTTCCGTTTAAGGTTTCCAGAATGGAACAGTTCCAAGCTATGGCTGTGGAAATAGGTGGCTGGAATGCAGTGGAGGTCAAGGTCACTGGAGTTAAAGAAGTAAAGGAACCATGAAACTTAAATTGTTTCTTGGACTGGTCATCTGCTTGGGAGTAGAGAGCAGAACAGAGGAGCTGAGTGACCAGGAGTCAATTGGTGATGGAGATAAGGGCAGATAAAAGAGTAGTACAGTCAGATGACATGAGTCTCAAAGGAACATAGGTGTTCTCAAAGTGTTTACACCAGGTCTTTAACTGTTTTGAACCAGCTAAGTCATAGCCAATGAAGCAAAACTGGAATAAACCCACATATTTAAAATCTGGATAATCCAGAATGCTAACTGAAATAGGAGAAATTCCAGGTCGAAGCCCTGATATGAGAGCCTTGGAAGAGGCATAGTGAGCCCCTTCAGAAGCAGGATATTAAATTAGTACCAGGACTGTGGAGCGTGCAAAGCTGCACGGTCTGTAGCCGTGTTTGAGCCGGGCATCACTGTTTTTAACTCAGTTAGTCAAGAGAGTTGATTGCTAATGCGGTGTGAATGCTCCTTGTTTTCTAAGAGGGAGATTAAGTTTCGAAAGCAGGGCTCTGACCTGTAATTTTTCCCATTTCAGTTAGCATTCCAGTTCACTCACATTTAAAAAATTCGGGTCTGTTTCGGAGTTGCTTTGCTGGCGGTGGCTGCACGGGGCTGAGCTGGTTGCTCTGGTTTGCGCGCTGTTGCTCATTGTCTCTGGTACTGTGTTGCTATATAGCAGATAATTGAACGAAGAGAATGAGAACAGAAAAGGGGAGACTGTGTCACCATGTGTGGCTCAGTTGGGAAGAAGGGTCAGATAGCAGGGTGCATGGGAAAGTCTAGGGAATGAAGATGGCTGTGAAGAAGCTGTGGTAAGTCACCCACTAATTTGGGCGTGTGAGAACTAATCCTGGGAAGATCAAAGAGAGCCTCATTCAGGAGGGAGGCTGGGTGCTGTGTTAATGTTCACAGGGAGGACTGCATCCTGGGAGCCATTAGACTGGCTGGCATGTCTCCCCCAAGCAACCTGACTTTGCGAGATGTTCTTGACCATTTCATCTATTTTATATTTATTTACAATAATGCTGAATGGGAACGTGGATCAGAGATACGCATGTGTATGTTCTTGTTGCTGGGTGTTGTCAAGTCAGTTCCAACTCACAGCAGTCCCATGTGACAGGGCAGAACTGCCCCATAGAATTTTCTAGGTGGTAATCTTCACAGAAGCATATGCCCAGGCCTCTCTCCCACAGAGCTGCTGGGTGGGTTTGAACTGCCAACCTTGCACTGCTAACAGAACGGTCGTTACTTCAGAAGAAGGGCCTGGTGATGCTTGGGGAAGGTCACACCTGGGAAACCCAGCGGGGCAGAGCTCCCGTCTGCACACAGGCCCATGGGGCAGAACCGACGCAGCAGGAGCTGGGTGCTTTCGTTTATTTATTTATTTAAAGATAGGGAGATGGATAGATACTTTCCTTTTCAAAGTGATACAGAGCCCATGACTACACAGGTTTATGTTTGTTGATATAAAAGTTCCTATATCCCACTGAATCATTAGACTTGGAGTCCAAGGTGAAGGCTGAAACCATGTGATTCAGTAGCTAGCAGCATCTAGTTTTCATAACAGCACTCATGAAGATTCACTGTTTTGCTGGGCATGGCCAGCTGGGTTCCTGGGTCTTTGGTGGGCGTGGCAGGCCAGGTTACAGAGTTTCTGACACTCAGCTGTGTAAGGCTTCATAGCATATGCTTCATTGTTTATTACAGCTCTATGAGTAGATCTTGAAAGGAGCTCCTAGCTCTGTCACTGTCCTCTGCAGGCCTTACGTGAGGTCACTTCATCCCCTCGGTCTGGGAGAGGTGCCTGTCCTTCTCGTGTGACCCCTCAGCACCTCCTCTGCTAGGGCATGAAGCTTTTCATGTTGTCATGTAGATGATAGATCTGCCTTTCTCTTCTACTGAACTGTGAACTCCTCGAATTGAGGTTATCTTACTCATCTGGGTAGGCAGGCCTAGGTACATAAGGAGCCACAGTGAGTGTTTTTTCAGTGAATAAGTCCATATCTTCAGTAACAGGCACAAGCATTGCCTGTCAGATTCCATAAAAAAAAATTAAAATAAAATAAAAAGATGGGTTCAAAGAGCCCTGTGTCCGGGAAATGCTGACAGTTCTTGGAGAAGCAGCATTGCATGGTGGAATGTGGGTTTGCAGTTAGTCAGATCTCGGTTTGAATCCTGGTTCTAGCTGTGTGACCTTGGATAAATGAATCAGCTTGTTTGACTCTCAGCATCCACATCTAGAAAATGGGAGTATTTCCTGCCAGATGGGTGTGAGCTTTAGATAAATGATGTGCATAAACTGCTTGCGTGGAGCAGGTGTTCCGAAAATCACTGCTAATTGCAGCCCCTCTCTAGCTGCTCAAGAGTTTCCACTCACTCGTTGCCTCACTGTTAAGATATAATTAGCCTGTTCTGAAACACACCCTGTAATCACCAAGGTTACGGACGTTTGAAACTGTTCCAAGAAGTTGTTTGGGAAGCATTGAGTACAGAAAATTCCGTAAGAGGCCGTCGTCTTTCTACCATTGAATGTTTCACACTAAAAATTCTTTTAAAAATAATACCTTGTGTTTTAGTTGAAAGTGTACACAACAGATTAGATTCCCCTTTAACAATTTTTATGCAGATTGCCCCATGTCATTGTTACAGTTTTTGCACAGAGTTCGCATTATCATTGTAGCCATTCTGTTCTGGTTCCATTGATCCAGCTCTGCCTTCTCACCTTTGCTTTTGGGTAAATGTTGACCATTGGTCTCATATGGTTTGTTTAAGGGATCGCACTGCTCACGGGAGGCACTGTTCCTTTTATAAACTAACATATTATTTGCCTGACAGGTGACCTGCAGAAATAGCTTTAGTTCCATGTTCAAAGGTTATCTTAGGGCAGTAGTCTCAGGGGTTCCTCTAGTCTCTGTTGGTCCAGTAAGTCTGGCCTTTTTTTTTTTTTTTTTTTAGGAATTTGAGTTTTGGTTCACATTTTCCTTCCATTCTAAAAGGATTCTTCTTTTTTTTTTCTGTCCCTGGTCAGAACGGTTGGTAGTGGTAGCCAGGCACCATCCAGTTCTTCTGTTTCAGGTTAGAAGAGGTCAAGGTTCATGTGGGCTATTCGTCCCATCAACTGGTTTCTTCTTTAAGCCTTTGATTTCCTTCCTTCTCTTTTGCTCCATATGACTAGAGATCGATAATTGTATCTTAGATGCTGCTTAAATGCTAACCAGAAGGCTGGCGGTTCAAACCCACCAGCCACTCCTTGGAAGGAAGATTGGGCAGTATACTTCCGTATTGATACCGCCTCAGGAACCAAAGGAAGGGTCGCTATGAGTCGGATCTGACTCGACAGCAGTGAGGTTTTTTTTTTTTTTTTTTTAAATTAAATGGGAGGAGGAAATATGGGAATGTGGTTAAGCCTCAGGCTTTGGAGCCAGCTCTCCTGGTAACCCTGGGCAAGTTGTTGACCCTCTCTGAGACTCATTCTTTTCATCTCTAAAATGGGGGCCTATGCATTTGTATTTGTGGGGAAGTATCATAGAACATTGGGAAGAATATCAGCAATTGGCACCATATAGACTTAGAGTCAAATTCTAGCTCTACCTCTAAGCAGCTGAGTGTCCTTAGGCAAATTGCTTAGCTACTCTGAGCCTCATTTCTCTTTCTCCACAAAGAGAGTTTAGTAGTGGCTACCTCCCAGGATGATCATGAGGTTCTGGGTACAGGTGCACAAATATAGTAGCATTCAGCAAGTGACATCTGTTGTCATCATGGAGAAGACATACTTTCATATTATTATTTGATCCTTAAAACAAGACTGTGAGGCACATAACAACAACATGAGGTAGTAAGGACAGGTTTACCCCTGTTTCTCAGATCAGGAGATGAGGACCAGGGCAGCTAAGTGATTTTTTTAATGGCTATTTAACTGATTTTTACCCAGTCATTACTAGACACAGGTCCTCTGACTTTAGAGACTTTCACTGTACAGCTTTTCCTTATAAGTAGATGTGAATGACTGGATTGATGTTGAAAAATAAGGTTCCTTTTAGTGTCTGCTGCTCTGACTCCACTGCTTCTTCCTTCAGGCTGTCCCAGAATGCATTGGGAGTATGGAGTCAAGATAGAGACACTGGTCTCAACTCCAGCACGAATGACTTTAAATCTGTTCCAAAAGATGGTTCCAACAGTGTTGGTTTCTCTGATCTTCGTTCAGGTGTCTCCATGAATATGTACTCTAACCCCAGAAGTGATGGCTGTTTAGATTCCCTTTTGTTCCTGTACCCAAAGACGCTTCCTCCCCGTGGATATCCAGAACGCTTTGTGAGATGCAGTTGCTTTTATAGGAAGCAGTGCTGTCGTTTGATTCATTCGTGCTCTTGGGTGTGTGGTGGATGCTTTTGTGGTGTTGTTCCAGGTTGATGAAGGGCCCAGCATGCTGATGACAGACTGTCTGGCTATAAAGGATTTTTTACGCAGAATCATCGTGGTGCACCCTAAGGTGAGCTCTTCTCTCGCACAGTAGTGCTGTTTTTACGTAAGTCATGTGTTTTCAAGGGACGTCTGTTCTGGAGGACTGGGAAGGTTTGGGTTAGTTTTCTTTCTTTTAGTGGTGATGATTAAAACTTTTAAGATTGAACTGATTGGGTTTCTATGTCCTTAAGACATAGACTTAATGTTGGTGATGTGACATAGTTGAAAGGCCCCTGGAAGGAGAGAGGACTTTGTTTTGGGTTCTAATTTTCACTCTCTTATAACCTTATTGTCTCACCTTGGGTAGTAGACTTTGGGGGTGGCCTCTTTCTTTTCTACATGGACTGTGAGAGCAGGAGGGGAGTTTTGACACGGTCCTCTGAACTGTGGGGTGCTGTCACTTACACTCAGGCAGTCTGCCTGTAGAACCCTTCGTTAGCTATCATGCAATACAGAAAGAAAAGTGCAGGTTGAATATGGGAAATAATATAGAGTGATGGCATAAATCGGAGGAAGGATGCGAAAATCAGACAGGGCCAGGGGAGGAGAAGGCAAAGGGAGAAACGGAACATCCCACGTATGGAAATAACAGAAGAGTTGATTGCTGTTGCCGCCTTCACGTTGATTTCAGCTCAGGGAGCCTGAGTGTGCAGAGCAGAGCCGCTCCACGTTCTCAGGGCCATGACCTCCCAGAGGCAGGCCTTCTGAGGAACCTCGGGTGGGTCTGAGGCTCCAACCTTTCACTTAAACACCTGTGCCACCCAGGGATGCCTCAGAAAAAGTCCCTTTGAAAAATAGGAGGAGGAATTGGTTGGGAGATAGCAGAGGACAGAGGGTGGGATATGCTGACGATCTGTGAGTGTTTTGGATTGTGGGAGAGGACTCAACATACGTAAGGTCCGGAATCTGAACACAGGGTATGTGTTGATGATGATTTGGAAAAGTGCAAGGTAATCCTCCTGAAGGCTTCGTAAAACCAAATGATGGGTTAGCTTAACTCGTCACATCTTCTGCCTTGAGCGTTGATCTCTTTCAGGACAGTGCCTAAGGCACTTGACTGCTAACCAGAAGGCTGGAGGTTCAAGCCCACCAGCCACTCCTTGGAAGGAAGGTTGGGCAATCTACTTCTGTAGAGATACCGCCTCGGCAACCCAAGGAGGGGTCGCTATGAGTTGGGGCCGACTCCATGGCACATAACAACAACAACATGTGAGATCAAATTGACAGCAATTTAGATAGATAGGTGTTTAGATCAGACAGGAACCTTCAAGGACAGTGAATTTATGTTAATGGAAGAAGAACAACTCGAAAAAAGAGGGTGAGAATGGTTGCCCAACTGGAAGAACATCACAGGGTCACTGAATCATGCATGTGGGAGCTGGAATTCTGTATGATTTCTTCTGTGTATTTTCAACCACCACCACCAACAAACAAGTATTTTTTTTTTCAAAAAGATGATGAAGAATATCTTTTCTGTTAGGAACTGAGTGTGGACGTTTTAAATCTGTTTTGGTTCATGTTATCTCTCACACCCCACCCACTGTTTTGTAGATCGGGTTTAATTTCAGTGTGAAGGTGAATGGAGCCCTCTCCATGGAGATCTTTGGGTAAGTCCTGGATTGAGATGATTCCATAGCTCTGTAGTTTTTCTCAGCCGTTTTTGGCCAACTGCCAGTAGGCTCATTGATTGCTTGACCCAAAGGCACCTTGAAACTGATTTTCTGAGATCCCGCACTTTCTTATTCTGTATTAGCTTTCAACAAATAAGTGGGTTCACCTAACCCTTTCTTGTTCTTCCCGTTCGTTCGCTAGAGTGGGTGGACTTAAGCATTGTCTCTGGGTGAATACGTTACTGAGTCCCGCGAGGTTCTGGGCGGGAGGGGGGCAGTGGCTCAGGGGCAGAGGCGGATTTCAGAACCTTTAACATCTGGCCTCACTTTGCTTTGCTTTGCAGCACAGAGAATGAACCCATTTTTCACCTACTAAATGGAAGTGCTCTTGCCGTGAACCATCAGCATTACGTGAGGTAAAGGGGGAGGCATCGCCAGCCCTCTCCGCTTTTGCTCCCTCTTATGAGTAGGAATTTGGGTAGAAATTGGAAATGGTCTCACTTGTCATTTCTTAGGTCCAGGTGTCAGCTTCTCTAAGAACAGTGAAAGTAAAATTTTAATGTTATTTGTGTTGAAAACGCTTGTTATTCCTGGCTCCTTGACTGTATTCTCCTTGGACCTGAGGATGTGTTCCTTCTTCTGTCTGAGCCTTCTTTTCTTCTGTGAATGAAACAAAACAAATCCTGCCAATTCCCATCCCACTTAGACCTGAGAAAAGAGTACTGTGGAAGTCCGTGAACTCTTGGCTAGAGAGACACTACGCGTACAAAGGAGTCCTTTGTATGTGAGTTGTTATGTATCAGCACTTTGCATAGGTTTAGAAATCATCTATATCCCCACCTTTACCTTCTTCAGACTCTTAGAAAATTAATCCAAAGAAGAGATGATGAGTAATCTGGGACAGACAAAACCCTTCTTCCTTGCCTTCCTGTGCTGTCCAGTTACCGTAGAATTCAAATAGCTCGAGGTATAGCAAGAAAAGACCAAGCTTATGCTTTTTGTTGTTTTTATGTGCTCTGGAGTCAGCCCCGACTCATAGCAACCCTCCTTGGGTTTCCGAGGCGGTAACACTACAGAAGTAGATTGCCCAACCTTCCTTCTGAGGAGTGGCTGGTGGGTTTGAACCAACGGCCTTCTGGTTAGCAGTCAAGTGCCTTAGGCACTATGCTACCAGAGCTCCCAAGCTTATGCTTAAGACCAACTAATTTACTTATTCAGTCATTTCTGCCTCCATTTTTATGTCCAGAGTCAACACCAATAGTCATCATAAGATCTTAAGGCTTGAAGAGATTGCCCAGACGTTGGTCTGTTTTGCTCTTGCCCCAAATTGCACTGCAGATTAAAATATTTTTGGTTCTGTACACAGATAAGATGATCCCACCTATACCTCTCTTCAGTATCACACAGTATTTATAGGTGGGCAGCTCAGTACGCAGTGGTGTGCAGCCATCACCACCATCTAATGCCAGAGGAGACACGTCATCCATTCCCTCCTCCCCCCGCCCTGGCAACCACTGATCTGCTTTGTGTCTCTGTGTATTCACCTGTTGATAGTTCGCACGAATGGAATCGTGCACATGTGACCTTCTGTGCTGGCTTCTGTCCTTTAATGTAACGTCTTCTGGGTTCATCCATGCTGTGGTGTGCACCAAAACCTCGTTCCTTTTTATGGTTCATGAATGATTATGATAATATTCCATTGTTTAGACAGAACACATTTGGTTTCTCCCGTTCACCTGTGGGTGGGTAGTTGGATCGTTTCCACCTTGTGGCTGTTGTGAATTGTGCTGCTGTAAACATTTGTGTGTGGCATCTGTTTGATGACCCGTTGCCAGTTCCTCTGGGTGTACACCTAACAGGGGAATTGCTGGTCGTATGTTATTTCTTTATTTAGCTATTTAAGTAAGTTTAACTTACTTAACACCAAACATTTTTCACAGTGGCTGTGCCATTTTACATTCGTATTAGATTTCCCCACATTTTTATCAACACTTATTATGGCAGCGAAATCTGTGAGAGCTGGAACTCAACAGGGCTGGCTGGCTTGTTTTCTGGGCCTCAACATTCTGCCTTTGACAGGGGGCAGTCTTACCATTTTTCTGTCAGTCTCTGTTAGTGGAAAATCATTGCCCTTTCCTTCTCCGACAGGTTTCCGCCTTACACAGGCCCCAGGTTTCACAGGTTTTACTGTCTTATTTCTATTATAGCCATCCTAGTGGGTGTGAAGCGGTATCTCATTGTAGTCTGGATTTGCATTTCCCCAGTGACTAATGATGTTTAGCATCTTTTCATGTGTTTATTGGCCTTTGTGTCTCTTCTTTGGAGAGTGTCTGTTCAACAGCTTTGCCCATTTTTTAATCGATTTGTTTGCCGTTGTTGTTGATTTGTAACAGTTCTTTTATCTATTCTGGATACTAGACTCTACTTATCAGATGTTCTATTTGCATTAAGTAATTTTTTTTTTTTAATTGTGGTTTCAGTGAAAGTTTACAGAGCAGATTGGTTTTCTGTCTGACAGTTCATGCACAGTTTGCTTTGTGACAGTGCAGTCCCACAATGTAACAGCTCTCTTCCTGCTTCCTTCCAGTGTTTACCATTTCCCTTTGTCCTTCTTGCCTGTCCCTTCGTGCTTTCTTGGCTTCCTCCTTGGGCAGATGCTGCTCTTTTGATCTCTGTGATTGATTGTTCTAATGAGTGCATACCTTCCTGGTATTATTGTTCACCTTAGAGACCTATTGTTTGGCTGAGAGTTGAGCCAGAGGAGTAGAGTTTAGGTCCAACCTTGAAGGGTGTCTAAGGGCTATAGTCTTGAGAGTTCCACTAATCCCTTACCAGACCAGTAAGTTGGGTCTTTTTTGTTTTTGTTTTTTAATTGTGCTTTGGGTGAAAGTTTACAGAGCAAGTTGGTTTTCCATTCAATAATCCATATACATTCTGTTTTGTGACATTTACTACAATCCCCACACTGTAACGGCATCCTTCCCCCTTCCTCCCTGTGCCCACCCCTTCCCTTCATCCTTTTTCCCATCCCCTCCTGCCTTCCTAGCTCCATCCCTGAGCAAATGCTGTCCTCTTGATCTCATATGCTTGATTGTTCTAATGAGTTCATACTCTCCTGTTCACCTTTATAGGTCTATCATTTGGCTGACAGTTGAGTCATAGGGGTTAAGTTCAGTTCCTAGCTTGAAGGGTGTCTAATAGCCATAGTCTTCATCAGACCAGTAAGCCTGATCATTTCTAGGAGTTTTGTTCCACACATTTCCCCACTCTGTCCAGGACCTGTTATTGTGATTCCTTTCACACAGTGGGAGCTGGGCACCATCTAGTTCTTCTGGTCTCAGGGTCATGGAGGCTGAGCTTAATATGCTCCATTATTCCTTTGGAATAATAATTTCTTTGCATCTTTGATTTTCTTCACTCTTCTTTCCTCCGGACAGGGAGTGACCAATAGTTGTACTTTAGATGGCCACTCCAAAGCTTTTCAGACCCCAGTTGCTACTCACCAAAGTAGAACGTAGAACATTGTGTTTGTGGACTATGTTATGCCAAATGACCTTAGCGTCCCCTGAGGTGGTGGTCATGAGCCTCCACACTCCCTGACTCGTTCCCTTAAAGAGTTTGGTTATAAATAAGATGTTTTCATAACTTTGTCCCCTGCATGCTCTACCACATTCGTGGGTGTATTTGCAGCCCATAGAAATACATAGGTAGAGAGAGCCGCTGTCAAGCCCATATACAGTCACAGGAATAGTCTCATTTGCTTTCCCACCCCAGTTCAGATTGAGTGTCTATCTATGTGGTGGCCACTCATAAATATTGTTACTACTATTATTGCAGGATTGTACACGCAGTGCTATTCACCTTTGTCACCTTTAACTTTTGTGCCCCTCCCTGTGTCTTCCTCTCCCTGGATAATTTTGTGCTAACCCTCCCCCCTTTATTGTATATTGCCTTTCCCTTCACCCAAGTTAATGTGTGTCTGCCATCTAGTTGGTAATTGCCTCCCTTCCCCTCCCACCCCTGGTAACCTACAAAGAACAATCTTTTCTGTGTGTAAACCTTTTCTTAACTTTTTACAGTAGTGGTCTCATACAATAATTGTCCCTTTGTGATTGACTAAATTCACTTAGGATAATGTCCTCTAGGTTCATCTATGTTATGAAGTGTTTTGCAGATTCATCGTTACTCTTTAACGTTGCATAGTATTCCATTGAGTATATGTACCATAGTTTGTGTATTTATTCATCTGTTGATGGGCACTGAAGTGGCTATTGTGATTAATGCTGCAGTGAATATGGGTGTGCATCTATCTGTTTGTGTCATGGCTCTTATTTCTCTACCTGTATGCCTACTAGTGGGATTGCTGAATCATACGATATTTCTATTTCCAGCTTCTTAAAGGAATCATTGTACTGCTTTCCACAGTGGTTTTACCATTTTATAATCCCATCAGCAGTATATGAGTGCTCCCATCTCTTCAGCTTCTCACCAGCATTTGTTGTTTTATGTTTATTTTAATTTTGCTATTAATGCTAGGGTAAGATGATATCTCATGTTTTGATTTGCATCTCTCTAATGGCTAATGATCATGAGCATTTCTTCATGTGTTTGTTAGCCACCTGAGTGTCTTCTTTGGTGAAGTGTCTGTTCATGTCCTCAGCCCATTTTTTTAAAATTGGATTGCTTGTCTTTTTTTTTGTTGTTGTTGTTGAGGCATTGAAGTTTTCTATAAATTTTGGAGATTAGTCCCTTATCTGATATACTCACTGCCGTCAAGTCGGATCCAACTCATAGCGACCTCTCCTTGGGTTTCTGAGGCAGTATCACTATGGAAGTAGATTGCCCAATCTTCCTTCCAAGGAATGGCTGGCAGGTTTGAACTGCCAGCCTTCTGGTTAGCAGTCAAATGCCTTACGCACTATGCCATGAGAGCTCCTTTGTCTGATATATTATTGCCAATTTTTTCCCCCAGTTTGTAGGTTTTCTTTTTAGTCTTTTGACAAAGTCATATGCTGCACATGAAGGTTTAAATTTTAGGAGGCCCCAGTCGTCTAGTTTGTCTTCTTCTGCTTGTGAGTTTTTAGTTAGGTTTCATAGTGCATTTATGCCATGTGTTAGGGCCCCTAAGTTTGCCAGAGTTTTTCTTTGATGAACTTTATGGTGTGGGGTTTTACATTTAGGTCTTTGATCCAACTAAAGTTAGTTCTTAACTAACTTTATTTTTAGAAATAATGCGGGAGATTACATGATAGAATTTTGCGAGACCAATGACTTATCCTTGCAGATACCTTTTTTCAACAACATAAATGGTGGCTGTACACATGGACTTTGCCAGATGGAGTACACAGGAATCAGATCGACTACATCTGTGGAAAGAAGCGATAGAGAAGCTCAGTATCTTCAGCAAAAACAAGGCCAGGAGCTGACTGTGGAACAGACCATCAACTGCTCATATGCAAGTTCAAGTTGGACCTGAAAACAATTAAAACAAGTCCACAAGAGCCCAAATATGACCTTGATTATATCCCTCCTGAATTTAGAGACTATCTAAAGAATAGATTTGATGCATTGAACACCAGTGACTGAAAACCACTGAATTTTGAATGGTGTGACATCAAGAACATCATCCATGAAGAAAGCAAAAGGTCATTAAAAAGGAAAGGAAGAAAAGACCAAAATGGATGTCAGAAGAGACTCTGAAACTTGCCCTTGAACAAGGAGTAGCTAAAGCAAATGCAAGAAATGACAAGATGAAAGAGCTGAACAGAAAATTTCAAAGAGCAGCTTGAGAAGACAGAGTCAATTATTATAATGAAATGTACAAAGACCTGGAGTTAGAAAACTAAAAGGGAAGAACATGCTTGGCCTTTCTCAAGCTGAAAGAATGGAAGATTTCAAGCCTCGAGTTGCAATATTGAAAGATTTTATGGGCAAAATATTGAATGATTCAGGAAATATCGGAAGAAGATGGAAGGAATACACAAAGTCACTGTACCAGAAAGCATTGGTCAAGGTTCATCCATTTCAAGAGGTAGCATATGATCAAGAACCAATGGTATTGAAGGAAGAAACTGAAGCTGCACTAGAGAAATTGGTGAAGAACAAGGCTCCAGGAATTGACGAATACTCATTGAGATGTTTCAACAAACGGATGCCACATTGGAGGCACCCACTCATCTATGCCAAGAAATTTGGAAGACAGCTACCTGACCAACTGACTAGTAGAGATCCATATTTGTACCCATTCCAAAGAAAGGTGATCCCACAGAATGTGGAAATTATCAAACAATATCATTAATATCAAACGCAAGTAAAATCTTGCTGCAGATAATTCAAAAATGGTTGGAGCAGTATATTGACAGAGAGCATCCAGAAATGCAAGCTGGATTCAGAAGAGGATGTGGAACAAAGGATACCATTGCTGATGTCAGATGGATCTTGGATGAAAGCAAAGAATACCAGAAAGATGTTTACTTGTGTTTTATCAACTATCTCAGGTATAGCAAGGACTGTGAGGCTGGCACAGGACCGGGCAGTGTTTTGTTCTATTGTACACGGGGTCGCTATGAGTGAGAGCCGACTCTACAACACCTAACAACAACAAAGTTAGTTTTTGTGTATGGTGTGAGATATGAATCCTGTTTGATTTTTGTGCAAATAGATATCCAGTTTTGCCAGCACCATTCGTTGAGCTATCTCTTCCGCATTTAATGGGTTTCAGTTCTTTGTCAAAGATCAGCTGTTCATAGGTGGGTAGCCTTGCTTCTGGGTCTTAATTTTGTCCCATTGGTCTATGTGCCTATTATTGTACCAATATTGACAAACCCTGGTGTTTTTTTATTTTGAGTTATATTCTACATTTTTCTCGTACTCTACCTGGGATGGGAGCTCTGGTGGCATAGTGCCTAAGGCATTTGACTGCTAACCAGAAGGCTGGTGGTTCAAATCCACCAGCCACTCCTTGGAAAGAAGGTTGGTCAATCTGTTTCCATAATGATACCACCTCGGAAACCCAAGGAGGGATCTCTGTGAGTTGGAACCAACTCATTGGCAATGAGTTTGAGTTTGAGTTCTACCTAGGAACTCCTGTTGTCACCCTTTCAGAGCAATCAGCAGTGGTAGCTGTGCACCATGTAGTTCTTCTGGTCTCAGAGTCATATAGACTCGGGCTCACATGGTTTGTTAGTCATTTGGACTAATTGTTTCCTTGCACCTTTGCTCTCCTCCACTCTTTCTTTACTCTGGATGGGGAGAGGCCAATAGCTGCTCCTTAGATGACTGCTCACAACTTTTCAGACCCTGGTTGCTACTCAGCAAAGTAAGATGTAGAAAACTGTCTTTGTGGACTTACCCTTCCCGCCACTGCCTTTGAGTTGATTCCAGCTCATAACGACCCTACAGGACAGGGCAGAACAGGTCCCATAGGGTTTCCAAGGCTCTAAATCTTTCTAGGAGACTGCCTCATCTTTCTCCCACAGAGTGGCTGGTGGGTCTCAAATACTGACTTTTTGGTTAGCAGCCCAGTGCTTTAACCACAGCACCGCCAGAGCGCCTTCTTTGTGGGCTACATTATGCCAGTTGACCTTAGCGTTCCCTGAGACTATGGTCCAGGCCCCCATGCCCAGCAGCTCATTCCCTCAAGGTGTTGGATTATGACTCAGAAGTTTGCACAGCTTTGCCCCTTTTATGTTCTACTACATTCATGGAAATATTTGTAGCACATATAAATATATAGGTAGAAATATCTCTGTAAAATCCATATGTATTTGTGAGTGTAGTCCCACTTACCTTCCCACCCCTGTTCAGCTTGAGCGTCTAACTATGTATGCACTTGTAATTAAGTCATTTCTTAAGAGGAGAAAAAAGTTAAATATATCTCCCTTGTTTTCTGACAGTAGACCAAAATGTGGAGTACCCGAGTTCCTCTGCAGCAGAATCCACCCTGTGCCAGGACACCCAGTAACGGTCTCTATCCCGGATGATGTGGCTGGCATGGGCGTGTTGGGGGAGCTGGTACTGACACCAGCTGCTGCTCTGTGCCCTTGCCCGAAGGCCTTTTCCAACCAGGAGAACAGGATTTCGTCAGTTTCCATATCCTTTTGATGACAGAGTCTATCTGGTTGTCTTTAAAATGGGTTTCTGGATCCAAATTCCAAGACTGTCAGCTGTCTAGAGGCAAGTCGCGTGGGACCCCGTAGATTTTCCACTGGTTTCCCTCGGGATCCGGGCTGTGACCCTCTGCCGGTCCGGGCTGTTCTTTGTGCTGGGGAAGGCATGCAGCGCTCTCTGTCCCTCCAAAGTGTGAGGAAGCCAGACACATAGATTTTATTTTTATCACATTTGAGAGAACACATTTCTAGCAGTATTTATAACAGGGTAAAAGGAAACTCAGAGAAAGTGGATCATAACAGTTTCTTGTGGGAACAGTGGCATCAGAGCTCACATTTTCCATTTCCCTTCAGCCACCCTTCTGCTGACTCTCACTGTCAGCGTCTCAGGGTTGTTGGACCCTTAGCGCTCACGCATGTGGAGGCTCATTCACTAAGGTAGTGAGACTGCTGAGTTACAGCTCATCAGGTAGGTGCCTTAGTTCTTTAAAATATGTGGGAAAATTCCTTTAAATTTTAGGTTTATCAGAATTAATTGGTTTATCATTCAGACACTGTTGATTCAGGTCATGGATCGTACTAGCCTAAGAAAGTTAGTTCTTTTGAGGGACTAAACGTTCCCAGGACGAGCACAATCAGCACTTCACCTGGCAGGCCCAGGAAGGAGCTCGACTTGAAATCAGCGGACTTGCTGTTTGACTTTGAACTCATCACTTAACTTCTCTGGGCCCCAGCTTTAGGTCTAAAAACTCCATGTTTCTGACTTTGAATTATTTAAATTGTTATTTTAATAAATGTTTAACAGACGTTTTACAAACGTAGTATGTATAACACTTTGTTAGGTGCTGAGGCAGGTTGTGTCTTAGAAAGCTCGTAGACTAATAGAAGAAACACCCGTGTACTCAAATAACTGCAACCAGAGGCGTGGGTGGAAGTGCTGCAAGAGGTTGTTGTTGTTGTTGTTATGTGCCGTCGAGTCAAACCCGACTCATAGCGACCCCTCCTTGGGTTTCCGAGGCAGTATCACTAGGGAAGTAGATTGCCCCATCTTCCTTCCCAGGAGTGGCTGGTGGGTTTGAACCGCCAGCCTTCTGGTTAGCAGTCAAGTGCCTTAGCCACTATGCTACCAAAGCTCCCACTGCGCTGCGAGAGGTAGAACACTTTAAAACCCGGAAGAGGGAGCAGTGATCCCAAGACTGTGTGACTGGGGGAGCACCTGGATGGTTAAATGATGGAGTTAGCATTTTCGGTGGATCTTGAGAATAACTAGGATTTTGAAAGGAGGAGGACGAAATGTCCTCCATTGTTACGATAGTGTGGAGCTGGGGTGTAAATGAAGTGATGGGAGAGCAAAGG
>NW_006921717.1:2418763-2428390 GCF_000298275.1 Orycteropus afer afer | reverse complement strand
AATGGTTGTACCATTTTACAGTCCCACCAGCAGTGTATGAGAGTCCCAATCTCTTAGGGAGAGCATCTTTTAGGGAGGACATCTTTTAGGGAGAACATCTTTCAGGGAGGACTTCTTTTAGGGAGGCGGGAGGAGCAGGGCATTGATCAAGACTGTGAGTGGACATTTTACATTAAAAATAAAATGCTCTTAATATCTAGACAATACAGAAGAGTATAAAGTAAACTGTAGTTTTTTCATGATTGTCCCACTGTCCAGAAGAAGTAAGACAGACAACTTTTTTATCCTCTCCAAGTTTATATTTCAATGGTAAAAAATGAACGAATAAATGTGTGTCAGGTAGTGCTAAGTGTGAGTTAGATAAAAGAGGGTGGGTTATCAATCTGGGTTCTCATGTTCCTGTCCCCAGAGTTTAGCACAAGGTTTGGGCCTTGATGCATCCGAGTGTCTACTCGGGGAAAGACAGTGGGTGAACAAGCCCAGGTCCCAGTATGGCTCCTGTAACTCAGCAAACTCCTAATCAGGTTCTGGGGATTCTGATGGGTCCACCTCTGGTGCCTCGGCCCTGGCATTGGTGCAGAGATGCTTCCCACAGAATTGCCTGGCACCTGTGTTTATATCCAGGGCTGCAAACCAGGCCAGTGTTACGTGTGCTTTATGCAAGTGCACATGTAGTCACTAGGCACTAAGATGTGGTGATTTTCCTTAGCAACTCTACATGTTTCTCTATGGACCGTCGGGTCTGCCTCTGATACCGCCCGGTCAGGAGCAGCCAGCTGCCATCTTCACAGAGCTCACTTGTGTCATTGACTGGAAGAAATACCACTTGTGTGTGGGCCCCAGTGTGGATTACAGCTCGGACAGAGGTATAGCTCACTCTCTCTGCACAGGAGTGAAGACACTTGGAGAACATCAGGGAAACTTGAGGAAATGCAGACAGGAGCTACGTATGAACATAGGCCCCAGGTCGGGAGTGGGAGGGTGGGAGAGTCCACGTAGGGTCAAGCAGACAGGGAAGGGCCCCATGAGAGCCAAGCCATGTTGGCACAGCGCATGGATGCTGCTTCTCCCCTCACCCTGGTGCTGCCACCTGTACACCTGGGCAAGTCAGTGGGCCTTCATGTGCTAGGGACTCATTCCAGGGCTTTCTGTTGTGCTCTCAGCCCAACGCTGGGCTTTCAGAAAGGTGAGTCAGAGAGTAATGGCACCTTTGGACTGTTGTAGAAGAGAAATGATGTCATGTTTCCTAGTAAAATGGGAAAATCCATAGAAGTGCTTAGAAGGAATGACGTCACTGCATAGATGTCAGATGGGACAGAAAACATAGTAATTAAAGCCTGCGAGAGCTGGAACAGGTGTGAGGCAGCAACCTGCCAGAGAGGGAAAACGCAAATATTTCCAACTGAAACTAGCAATAGAAAAGTGGTAAGATTGTACCCTGTCAAAGGCGGAAACCTTGTGAGCCTCGGAAAAAGCAAGGCTGTCGCGTTGCGTTCCGGCTCTCACAAGTTTCACTGTGTTGAACCCGGGAAGTTGTATGTTATGTTCATGTTGGGCCAAAGATGTTAGTTATGGGTAAATCACACGAAAAGCTGCATGGTTAATAACTGGACCGTCAGAACCAGGAAAGAGGCTTTGTATGTGTGGGCTGCTGCCCAGGAGGCTTACAGCTTTGAGCTGGAGTCTGGCTAGCTAGAGGCGTCAACACTTCGAAGGTGCTGTGGTCATTTGAATCCTGAGGAAGGTGATGGGCAGGACAGGGACTCTTTATAGAGGAGGAAGCCCTCAGGGCAGGTCTCTTTTCGGGTCAGTGGCAGTTATTTGGGGCAGGACGATGGATATGAGAGGAGACTGCCCCGGACCGACCTCTGAAGGAAGATCATTTGGTCCCAACAGACAGGATGCCATGCTTTCGAGACTTGTCATAGAGGGTGACCTAGGTGACTCTCGAGGACTTCCTATCTCTCTTTTTCGTTTTCCTTTTCAAGCTTAGCTGCTTTCCTTCATGGTTTGCTGTTTTGTAATGCCTGAACTTGCTCAGTTAGCTTCGGAAATGAGTCACATGAGGACACCCCCCCAACAGCCCCCAACCCTGGCTGCTCCGCATGTGTGAGGTTTATGACTGTCCTGATGTCCTGCTGAAGTGTCACTGTGCTAGAAAGCTGCTGTAAGGTACCAGATTACTTGGGGACACAGATATCTTAGAGTATTAGGGTTAAGAGCATGCAGTTAAGAATCAGCCTGAAACTCAGACCTGCCACTCATTTTCTCAGTACTTCACCTATCTGTGCCTCTTTCAGGAGCTCTGGTGGTGCAGTGGTTAAAGCATTTAGCTGCTAACTGAAAGGTCAGCGGTTCAAACCCATCTGCTCCATAGGAGAAAGATGAGGCAGTCTGCTTCCATAAAGGTTTACAGCCTTGGAAACCCTCTGGGGCAGGTCCATTCTGTCCTCTAGGGGAGCTGTGAGTTGGAATTGAATCCAGGGCAGTGGGTGTGGTTTGGGTTTTGCTTCTGTGAAGATTGACAGCCTTGGAGACCCTGTGAGCAGTTCCACTCTGTCCTTCAGGGGTGCTGTGAGTCGGAATTTATGGCAGTGGGTTTTGGTTTTGGTTTTGATGCCTCTTTTCTTGTCTGTAAGATAGGCATAAGAACAGGTCCCCCAGGCAAGGTTGTAGTCACTTCTTGGCCACAGCCAGCTATGCAGAGGGAGCAAGTAGTTGGACGTATGGGCTCGCAACCATGGTCACAGGGAACATCAAGCTCAACTGGTAGAACATACTACCCAAGACATTGTTCCACATCCTACTTTGGCGAGTAGCAACTGGGATCTTAAAAGCTTGCAAGCAGCCATCTAGATGCAACGATGGGTCTCCCCTCATCCAGAGCAAAGATGAATGAAGAAAACCAAAGACACATGGAAACAATTAGGCCAAGTGACTGGCATACCATATGATCCTCAGCCTATACGACTATGAGACCAGAAAAACTAGATAGTGCCCTGCTACTACTGTCAACCACTTGGCGGGGGATCTCTGTAAGAGATCCTGGATAGAGAGGGAGAACAATGTGGAACAAAACTCAAAATCATTAACAAATAATGGGAAAAAAAAAAAAAGGACTAGATGTGCTGGTCTGATAGAGCCTGATGGAACCACTGAGACTGTGGCCCCTAGCTGCACTTCAGGTCCCAAACTAAACCCACTCCTGTGGCTTCCAGCCAAACAAAAGACAGGCATAGGAGCTGGACATTTCCCTAAGGTAGATACACTCCTTGGAGAGATCAATCATGGGAGAATAGAAGGACTGTATGTGCGCAGGGAGACAGCTCAGGGGGCAGGAGTGCATGGGAGGGCAGGACACAGGGAAGAGGTAACTATGGGGAGGAAGTGAGGGGAGCTGTTGCATTGTGGGAAAATTGTGGTCAGTGTCATGAGACAAAGTGTACATGAGCTGCTGTATGGAAAGTGAATTTGCTCTGTAAACTTTCACCCAAATCACAATTTTAAAAAAAAGTTATTTCCAGTCATAAAAGAAAAAAAGACTAGGCCCCCCCACAGTGTTGCTGACAGTCTACATGACAGCAGAGAATTTCATAGGGCAGCTGCACATGGTGAGCGTCAGTACAGGTTAGCTGTTATCATAGCGTTGTTCAGGTTGACCTTGACCTCTTCCTGTTACTAGCAGCTACCTGGTACCTAAGCCATACCTACCTTAGAAGGTTGTGTGAGGAAGTAATGAACGTAACATAATTCTTGCTCAGTTAATGCAAACGCAGTGTTGTTTGGTCTGCCTTTTACAAGCCCGGTTGCTGTGTTGTCTACTTGAGGGTCACTGCTGTTTGCTGTGTCACGAGGCTGCAGGGCAGGTTCTGAAGGAGGGAGGGTTTGAATGTAGAGCTTTTGTTCTCAGATCCCACCGAGCATCTGTCAGAGTGGCGCGCTGAGCTGCCTTGCGTGTTGCTGTGATGCTGAAAGCCAGGCCACTGGTATTCCACGCGTGGTAGAGAGTCAGCGGGAAAGGATGGCCCTCAACGAGGTGGCCTGACACGTGGCTGTTACCAGTGGGCTCAAGCATAGATAGCAACAATTACGAGGATGGCGCGGCCCAGGCAGGGTTTCCTTCTGTTGTACGGAAGGTCCCCATGGGGCAGAGCCGACTCGACAGCGTTCTCAGATCCTCTTTGTTCAAGACATAGGTTCTTTAGTTATTTAGCATTTTGGGGGCTGTGATTATCTTAGAGAGGAGTCCTAGTGGTACGATGGTTAAGGGAACTCGGCTGCTAACCAAAAGTTCAGCAGTAGTTCAAACCCATCAGCCGCTTGGTGGGAGAAAGATGAAGCAGTCTGCTTCCACGAACATTATATTATAACCTTGGAGACCGTCTGGGGCAGTTCTGCTCTGTCCTCTGGGGCGCTGGGAGCCGGTGTGGTTGGCTTCGGTACCTGTCTCAGAATGCGGTCACGTCTTGTCCTCTAGATTTGGTGCTTCCAGATGTGAGTTATCAGGTGGAGTCCCAGGAGGGGGCTCAGGCTCAGAATGTGGACCCCTGGGGACAGACTCTGCTGCTTTTCCTCTTTGTGGATTTCCACAGTGGATTTCCAGTCCAGCGAATGGAACTCTGGGGTAGGTATAAGGGAGTGGGCTGCCAGCTTGGGTGTTCTTCAGTGCGAGGGGGTAAAGAAAGGGTGCCATTGCACTATGTCTGTCTGTAGAACAACACGTTTCAGTGAAGAACCCGCCTCACATCAGCTAGACAGAGCACACACTCTGTGGACAAGGGTATGTCTTGAGGCCTCATTAAATGATGGCCTTCCTAGTGTCATTGGCCAGAAGTCAGCACATACTTCCTTCCTAGCTCAGTCTGCAGAGTGTGTTCTCACCCTGCGCTGCACTCTGTCATCTCTGGGAGCTGCTAAACGTGTCCAGGCCCCAGCTCCAGGGACTCTGGCCTCCTTGGACTGAGTGAGGCTCAGGGGTCAGAATGTTTTGATGGTTTCCCAGATGGTTCTGATGTGCAGTCAGGCTTGAGGACAACAGCCCATGACTCTCCAAGTGGAGTCAAATGGCCCATGACCCTCTAAGTGGAGTCAGGAAATGTAAGCAGCCCGCCTGGCCGTGGGACAACACTGCAGACACAGTCTGAGCAGCCATGGGGTGACTGCCTGAGACGCAGCCTGAGCAGCCGTGGGGTGCACTCGAGGCAATGTCACATGGACCTCTGGAAAGGCAGAAATTGCTCTTGCCCAGGCAACAAAGGGGTGACGAGCTGGTCTCAGCCCGTGAAGCGTGAGTGTCAGGACCACCTGTAGGGTCAGCAGATTTGTAGCTTCCTGGGCCCAGGATTTGTTGCCGTCATGTCAAAATGTGGCGCAGCTCAAGAACCTGCCTTTTTTACAAGAATCCCAGGTGATTCTTAACTGTAATCAGTTTGAGAACCCCTGAGTGTGAGTCGGGGTTGGTTTATGCATTTTAATCCATAAACCCTGGGCTGTAAGTGCAGACGTCTCTCAGCACCCTCCCGAACCAGCAGGGAGAAGTGGCACTTGTGACAGGTTAGGGAAGGGGCCATCGGCTGCTTTCTGTCAGTGCTCCTGAGATGTCTCTGTGTTCTCCGTCCTCTGGGGGCAGATGATTTTTCTGGGGTGCAGGGACCCTGCTCTCTAGGCATCATATCACTGTACTGTTGGGTGTGGCCCTGCTTCCAGGCTGTAGGAGAAAGGAGACAGCTTCCAGCCCTAGCAGCAGAAGACCTCCATGGACAGGTGCCAACTGTGTGTTGGACAGGCCATTGTCGGCTCTGGAGCTTTTCATGCCTCGCCTGCCTCTGCCCAACACGCGCACACTGTTCTGGAGAGGGGCCCTGCTTTCCTGGGCTCTGGCCCACAGCTCTTCAGTAGAGGGTCTGGTGTCCCAGGCAGCCCCTGGTTCCATAGATTAAGGTCACTGATTAGACCCAAACGAAGGAGGCTTCTGGTAGGGGGGGGCAGGTGAGGGTGCCTAATGGTGTTACTGGGCCCATGCCCACAGAGGCAGAAGCTGTTAAAGACGGGCAGCTTAGACTGTGGGAAGGGTTTCAGGGTAGACTCCAGAGACTGGGGTTTAATTTAGCTCTCCCACCAGCTTCCTGCATGATTTTTGGAAGCAGGTCACATCCATCCTCTGAGCTCCCTTTTCAAATCTTTAACATGAAATTGTTAAACTAGATGATACCAAAGACTCACCAAGTGTAAAGACTTGGAAGACTTAAGGTCTGCTATCTTCTGGCACACTCTTTTTTTTTTTTTTTTTTTGAGGGCTGCCAAAGGGAACATTGGCTCAATCCTGCCTCCCTAGGATAACACAGTTGGAAAGCATGTCCTGAATTCTGCTGAAGTCTGAGTCCTCAGACACCAGCATCCCTGTCGTTCTTGTAGCCCTGGGACAACGGGCACCCTTGGTGTGCAGCATCCCAGTGGTTCTGTTCAGTGCTGTACTGAAGACAAAGCCGTGTCTGCATTGGTAAGCACACTAGGTGTCTTACAACCAGCTCACGCTCCTGGTGTCTGGAGCAGCTGCAGTGAGGGCGCCGGATGAAGTGGATGGGCAGAGCCTGTCATCACGCCTCCTCCTTCCGCCTCCCTCTCGTGTCCTCGGAAGCTTTCCCCCAGAGCGCTTTCTTTAGGGACCAGATTGTGAGGAACTGCAGTCTGTTTCCATGTGTTTTAAAAACCACTCGCTTGGCCTTCTGCCCGCCTTGTCGGGATAACTTTTCTAGGATTAACTCATTATTTTGCTGTGGCCTCAAAAGCAGCTGGTGCCATCAGCTGTTTCAGGAATGAACTTGTGGCTTTTTCATTAAATGTCTGCGTTCAGAGGGGACTGTGGTCACTCAGCAGAACCTCTGTACTCTTGCGCTTGTTTTGGAGGGGAGTGGTTTGCATAGCCCCTTCACGATGGATTTCTGGAGAGACAGGGAAAGAGAGACCCTGTTTGAAGGATTTTTCAGAGATGACAGAAACAGGACGGCAGCGAGGAACCACAGCCCTGGTCGCAGCCTGACTGGTTTCCAGAGGCCGTTCTCAGGACGGCAGCGAGGAACCACAGCCCTGGTCGCAGCCTGACTGGTTTCCAGAGGCCGTTCTCAGGACGGCAGCGAGGAACCACAGCCCTGGTTGCAGCCTGACTGGTTTCCAGAGGCCGTTCTCAGGACGGCTGCGGAGCCCAGCTGTGCTGCTGCTGCCAGTAGAACAACGTTTTCCCTTAAAATAGCGGATCGGACACCTCACACCGCCTCATGTAGCCGCAGCATGCCTGGGGGAGCAGGCGGCTTAAAGCCGTTTCTTTGTACTAACGTGGAGAATTGTAACATGACGTGGTCACTGGTTGGTGGAAGAATCAGATTCCCTGGGACATACACTCTCCTGATTCCGGTCGCAGACCTTTTTAGCTGACTGCGCGTTACCGTTGCTACAGAGAAACATCCGATAAGCAACATCACGATCAATGGAGCAAAGAGGGAAGCTGTCAGAGACTTCATTTTACTTGGATCCACAGTCAGCACCCATGAAAGCAGCAGCCAGGAAATCAGATGACATATTGCGCTGGGCAGATCTGCTGCAAAACACCTCTTTAAAGTGTTAAGGAACAAAAACGTCACTTTGAAGACTAAGGTGTGCCTAATCCAAGCCATGGTAATTTCATTTTATGCATTGAAAATTGGACAGTGAATAGGGAAGACTGAAGGAGAGTTGATGCTTTTGAGTTGTGGTGTTGGTGAAGACTGCTGAAAATACCATGGACTGCTAAAAGAACAGGTCTGTCCTGGAAGAAGTGCAGCCAGAATGCTCCTTGGAAGCGAGAATGGCCAGAATTTGTCTCATCTGCTTTGGTCATGTTGTCAGAAGGGACCAGTCCCTGGGGAAGGGTATCTGCTTGGTAAAGTAGAGGGTCAGAGAGAAAAGGGAAGACCTTCAACGAGATGGACTGACACAGTGACTGCAACGGTGGGCTCAGGAACAGCCAGGATTGTGAGGCTGGCCCAGGACTGGGCAGTGTTTTGTTCTGTTGTACACGGGGTCACTACGAGTCAGAGTCAACTCGGTGACAACAACAGAGAAGCATCAGGTGCCTTGTGGGAAGAGCTGCCCCTTCCAGCTGTATTTTAATGCTGTCCTGAGAAAAGCCAGCCAGCCACAGCCGCCTCACCTGGACCTCTGAGCACAGGATCCGGGGGAGCGTGGGAAACTGACAAAGGAGGGTCACCAGACAGCGCCCTCTTCAGGTGCCTGTGGAGTGAATGCACCTTCCTGGGCCTCCTGGGCCAGGGTCACTAAAAGGGACCTATGACTTGGTGGGAGTCCCTGGAGGTGCAGACACCCTGTGGCAGTAAAGGTTGTGTGTCAACTTGGCTGAGGCTGGATGTAGCTATTCCCCAGGGTGAGACTGGTAATCACTTCCAAGGTGGACTCTGCTGTGAGCAGCTAAGTAGCCACCTTCAGTGTGCCCTCCCTCAGTTTATACGGAGAAGCCTTGGGAACGCCTCCAGCTTTCTGGCATTCTTGCATCCTGTGTTTGGCTGAGTTTTCATTCAGCGGCCTGCCGTGTTGTCTGCCGATTTTGGAGTTGTTCCTGGACTTGAACCAGTGGCCTACTGTGCGCCTGTTGGTTTTGGGACTGTGCCATTTTACCTGCCAATCTTGGGTTCACCAGCCTCAGCAGCCAGCAGTTGCATGAGTTAGAAAAAGCCTCCAGCTCTAGTGAGCCTAAAACAGGAGGCAGAGCTGAAGCCCAAGGTTGAGGGGCCTTCACTCAGCACCTAGAGCTGGCACTTTGAACTCGGACTTGTATCTCCTACACTGTAAGAGAATAAATCTCTGTTTGTTAAAGCCGTCTGCATGTGGTATGTCTGTTACAGCAGCAACAGAGAACTAAGACCACGGTCAAGACACCGAGCTACTGACTGGAGTTCACATCCGCTCAGAGGTACCTCGGAAGACGGACCGGCCAACACATTGTGAGAACCACCGCTGCAAACCGCACGGAGCACGGTCCTGTGCCCACACGCATGGGGCACCGTGGGCTAGAGCTGACTCAGTGGGAACACGTTTTATTATATTTTATATTATATGTGTTATTTTACCCAGCAAAATATGCGATACGTGTTTCTGTTTCTGACACGAATTAAACAAGATCCCTCACTCATCTTCAAAAGTAAGATTCCTCTTTGTAATTTTCTTGTGCATTCTTTCATTTGTAAGTGGGAATTGAGAGGGTTTTTAAGTTGCTAGGGTGTTTTTTTGTTTTGTTTTGGTCAAAAAAGTACTTTGTGGATGAGGAGAAGCGACCTCTCCTTCAGAAAGGATCTCCCCCAACCCAGCCCCGGCTCATGGTCCACAGCTGCAGTCCTGGGTGGCCACAGGCTCACTCTCCCTTCTTTCAGGAGTCCACACCATGCTCACAGCTCGTCTAGGTGCCGTCCTGCTGGAGCACCAACGAGCAGTACGAGACTCCGTCCACATCGCCGTGGACCAGGCCTTGGAGCAGCATCACCAGGCTGCAGAGGTAAGAAGAGGCTCGCAGCTTCCCTCCCGACTCTCTAAAAGGAAGATGGCATGGCAGACAGGGCCCTAGAGCCTTCCCCCTAATGC
>NW_006921717.1:2415756-2418259 GCF_000298275.1 Orycteropus afer afer | reverse complement strand
CTCAACTCCTGCACGCGTTAGGATCTCAGCCAGTGCGGGTGGGGGAGGAGGAAGTTCTGAGATCCTGCTCTCAGCAAATGCTCCGTCGTCACTGGGGGTCTCGAGCCAGCAGATCCGGGTGACTGGGCTGTAATGTGCAGTCCCTCTGCCTCCGTGTTATGTTCCCAGGCACATCGGAAACTGAGGGCCTCACACGCCGTGGCCGTGAGTTCCATCATGAGTGTCGTCAGTGGCAGCACCAGCAGCAGCTTCCGACAGCTGTGTCTCCAGGCCCTGCAGGTAAGGAGGAGGCCGGGATGCTTAGACAGCAGGGTTTGAGTGACACCCCCGTTCCCTTCTTAGTCATATGCAGAGTGCATCCAGAAACCTGGCTTCCTCAGGTCCTGCTGTGACCCTCCTGGTACTAGGCCTGAGGGAAGTGTTCTAAGAAACTTGCTTGAATGAGTAACAGCACGTTCGCTGTTGTAGAAATGGGGAAACAGCTATTTAAGATTTCTGTTTCCTTCAGGTCACAGAGCTAGGATGAGATCAGTGGGTCCCAATTCCTCGAAAGATGTTCTGCTGCTCCCTCACAGCGACAGAACACTGGAGCCGGATAGCCCCGAGCTCTGCATACATTTCACAGTGTGGCTCGGTGTCAGGTCTGGACTCCAAGGCTTGGCTCAATCTTGCCACCTTATACTCATCAGCTATGGGGACGTCTCACTGCCATCAAGTCAGATCCAACTCACAACCCTCCTTGGGTTTCCGAGGCAATATCATTATGGAAGTAGATTGCCCAACCTTCCTTCCAAGGAGTGGCTGGTGGGTTTGAACTGCCAACCTTTTGGTTAGCAGCCAAATGCCTTAGGCACTATGGCACCAGAACTCCCTATGAGGACACAGGCCCGTACTTCTCTCAGCCTCAGGTCTAGGCTGGAAAGAGTAATAGTACCTCCCAGAGCTGCCATGAGGGTGATGGGTACACATGTAAGTGCCTGACGCATGGTGGGCTCTCCACGAATGTTCATTTCTCTTAGAAGTGTGTGCTGATTGATGGGTGTCATCAGGGTTTTAACCCATTGATTCCTTACCAGTTGGTTCATTTTTTCTGCTTTTTCTCTGGAAAACATGGTAGGACACATATAAAACTTAAAATAGTAATTAATAAACTTTATCACTGTAATATTAATTTGTACATATTAGCCCTTATATATATATGTGTGTGTGTATGTGTGTGTGTATATAAAATCTATAATTGAAATAGTCTATTTCCATAAACAATTTGACATTTTTCTCAGTTTCAGCATCTTAGAATTTTGTGATGGTTACTCAGTATCCCAGTGGGTAGATTTAAGCTAATTTAGTAAGCCGTCCCCAAGGTGGGGCATTTGTTTATGTTTTCTCTCCCCCTGTAGTAAATGGTGCTTCAGTTAATACCTTCTGTGATCTTGCTTCTCTTGAAGTATTTCCTAGAATAAATTTCTACTGCGTGGAGTGACTGGGCCTGAATCTGAATGCTTCTCTTAGTGCATTTTACCATGGCTTCCGCTTCTTGGTTTGTGGGTGGTGAGAACACTGTCCTGGGAGCCTAAGTCTGCAGCACAGCCCAGACCTTTGGACTCACTAGCTCTGAGCTCTTGGGTAGGTCACAGCACATAACAACAACAACAAAGATGTTGTGAGGTTTGAATCTCTATTTTCTATAAATAAGTGTGTTGTGTTAGGTGATTGGTCTGGTCACCCTTAACCTCCCACCAGCCAAGCAAACAAAAAACCACAACCAGTTGCTCTGGAGTCATCTCCGACGCTGGTGTCCCGATGGGTTGGAGTAGAACTGTGCTCCACGGGGGGCAGTGGCCATGACTTTCCAGGAGCAGTTCACCAGGCTTTCTTCCACGGCGGCTCTTCTGATCAGCAGCCGAGCACTAACGGTCTGTGCAGCCCAGGGACCCCCCGGGCGACTGTGCCGGTCCACTTGCACTCCCACACCTACAGTTCTAGGTCAGAAGCAGAAGGTCAGGGCCTATCTCCTGTGGGTGCCACTGTGCTGATGTGCACCTCTCTCCCCTGAGAAGCTTCTTGAGGAAAAGGCTCTCCCATCAGCCTCAGTCATTCAGCGGAACCTCTATGCTCTGGGACTTCTTGCAGAGAGAGCAATTTGCATAGACCCTTGACGATGCGTTCCTGGGGTGACAGGAAATAAAGAGCTTGTTTGAAGGGTCTTGCTTAGAAGACATCGAGGAGCCACAGACTCTGTCTCAAGCCCAGTGTCCAAGGCCATCTCTGCGCCTCTCCTGCCCCCACAGAGGAGCCCTGGTGGTAAAAGCGCTTGGCTGCTAACCAGGAAAGGTCAGCAGTTTGAACCCACCAGCTGTTCTGGGTGAGAAAGATATGGCAGTCTGCTTCCATAAAGATTTACAGCCTTGGAAACCCTGTGAGGTAGTGCTACCCTGTCCTGTAGGGTTTGCTGTGTGTTGGAATCCACCCGATGGCTGTGGGTGCCTCCATAGAGAAGAGGGAA
>NW_006921717.1:2403354-2413771 GCF_000298275.1 Orycteropus afer afer | reverse complement strand
GCTCCATGGAAGGAGCAGTCTATTTCCATAAAGATTTACCACCTCAGAAACCCAAAGGGGGTTGCCATGAGTCAGAATCAACTTGATAGCTGTGAGTTTGGGTTTTTATGGTATGCAAATAGGGTGCTTGTGGCCCACGAGAAGGATTGAACAGCTTGCTAATAATGCAAATAATGGAAGTAGTAGACCCTTGTGGGGGCGGGACCATTTAAATAAGGTGTATGCAACCCTAGCAAGGGGATTGGTCAATTTTGCCATCCCGCTGGGCTTAAAACAAGCCATCTCAGGGGTGGAAAGCGGAGAACCTTCCTACTACCAAGAAGAAGAGGTAGAAGCTGAGTGTGTTCTTTGGACCTGGGGATCCCTGCATTGAGAACCTCCTAGGACCCGGGAGACAGACAGAGATGTAACTCCAGACATGGTACAAGATGATGAGAAAGAGCAGCAGAGAAACGGTGGCAGGAGAACCAGTAGACCAGCACGAGACGGTGAGGGGGGCTTCCCAGCCACAGAGCAAGGTGGTTACGGTGGGCGTGTTGACTCGGGGAGCTGGAGAGCTGAGCACCTTCGGGCTGAGGCTTACTGGCAGAGTGGGGTGCCCTGGATACTCACTGGTGGAGCTAAAGACCTTTGGAACACTTGCATGAGTAGGGCAGAGGCCAGACCAAGGGCCTTAGGGGCAGAAAGAGGCCTGCCTGTGGACATGACTGGAAAGAGGCTGTCCTGATCAAAGATCTGTGTTCTGAGTCACTCCTCTCTTGAACTGTAAGCTGTTAACTTCCTTGATAAACCCCGTAGCTGTGAATATGGCCTGTAAATTCTCTGTGGCCACTGCAACAAATTACTGAACCCAGCAGAGAAGTAGAGAGTGCCATGGGAAGGACAGTGGTGTCAGAATTGATAAAAAGGCTGGAGAAGGGAGGTATGTCTGACCTCTGCCTCGCAGGAATCTGTCTTGGGCTAATGCTGACGGTCTCTGTCCTCTTCTCCTTGTGAAGTTAGAGGAGGTCAGCCACCCCTTCACATCATTTTTACATTGTCCTTTTGTGCATCTGACTGACTTCACTCAGCAGAATGTTTTCCAGGTTTATCCATGCTGGAGCATGTATCAGAACTTCATTTTTCTTTGTGACTGAACAGTATGCCATTGTATGGATCCAACACATTGTGTCTATCCAGTCCTCTGTTGAGGGACACTCGGGTTGTCTCCCTCTATTGGCTACTGTCAACAGTGCTGCAATGAACATTGGTGTACAGATATCTGACTGACTCCGGCTATCAAGCCTTTGGAGTGTATCCCCAGGGGTGGGATTCCTGGAGGTAGCATCTTAAAATGTTAAATACACTCTTGTTGTATGACCTAGCCATTCTGCTCTGAGATGTTCGCCCAGGAGAAATGAAGCCATGTGTCCGTGCTCAGACTCTGGTATGGATGCTCAGAGCACCTTTGTTGATGATAGCCCCAAACTGGGAAGAGCGCAAGGTCAGCAGGCCTTGGATAAACAGATCGTGGTCTGCCCATACAATGGGATACTAACCAGCAACCGAGGGAACGAACTACTGATGCACACCGCAAAACTTCCAGATACAAACATCCAGAAAAAATACGTATGTTTGATTCCATTTGTATAAAATTCTATAATCTGTAGTTACAGAGAACAAGTCAGTGGTCGTTTAGAGACAGGAAATGGGAGAGCAGGAGGGAGAGATTGGACTGGTCAGGTGGCACCTCTGAGGGTGATGGACTGCTTCCTAATCTTGTGATGACGGTTTCACAGGTGTATGCCTGTCAAAACTGACCAAATTATACATTTTAGATATGTGCTGTTAGTGTATGTCAGGCGTACCTCGATGAAGTGCTTATACAAAGATTAGGGACCCTTGTTTCTGGGGAGTACCAGAGCCTTCAGCATCTTCTCTGCATCTTACTCCACCCTGGACTTGTGTTTTCCTGGTAGGATGGGACCCATTGTCAGGTGCTCAAGGATCGTGGCATCTCATGGGTTTGCCCTCTTCCTCTGCTCTGCGGCTGGAAGGGTCCAGGGTTGCAGTGAAGCCCTGAAACTGCTCCCTCTCCACAGCCTTTCTCACAGCTTCCTGGGCGTCTAGGAAGCACCTTCCCAGGACTCCGTCTGCAGCTGCCTTCAGCTGGTTCACTGCAAATCCTCTGGCCATTTTCCTCCAATATGGAGAGGTGCTAAGAACCGCACGCAGCTCCAGGTCTCTAGGACGGATAGCCCAGCAGACGGATGTGTAGATCAGAGAGATGGATGACAGACAGCTGTCAGTGAGTTGACCCCCTCCTGGGGGCCTTCCGTGTAACAGAACGACATGCTGGCTGGTCCTAGCTGTTCAACTCCATCACTGTGGCTGATGTGCCCGTCCCTCTAACTGAGGGTCCCTTGTCCTTGCTGGCCCTCTGCCTCACCAAGCATGTGTCCTCCTCTGGAGATTCATCCCTCCTGAAGCCATGTCCGTAGCAAGCGAGTCTGACAGTATCTGTTGTGACCCAGGGGGTTTGCAGCAGCTAACGTTTGGAAATAGATTGCCAGCCCTTTCTCTCTGGTCTGTCTTAATCTGAAAGCTGCACTGACATCTGTCCACCACGGTCGGCCCTACTGGTATCTGAAATACCAGTGGCACAGCGTACAGTCACACACGCCACCACAGTATGACAGACGGACAAATGGGTAGTGGTTCTGGGGAGAGGTTCAGGGCAGGTATGTGCCGTCATCTTTCAGAGCCCCTACGGCCCCGCAGGCTCTAGGAATGCTTCAGCCTCTCTAGTCCCGCTGCTTGGCCCCCTCTGATAACCCAGTAAGATCACAAATAGAAATGATCTGACCTCTTCTGTCCCATTTTGTTGCTATAGTGATGGCTCATAGCCTCAGGACCATTCATGACCCAGTTAACTTGGCAGACGGCTAGGAAGACTGAAGATCTGACCTGGCAGCTGAGGGGCTGGGGAGAGGGCGCATTTCTTGAATGCTGGTCTGTGCCACGTTTTCCACTTTCATTTCCACAGAGGTCCTGAGTGGCTGTCACTGCCTACAGTACGGATCAGGACACTGGTTTGGAGACATTCCATGATTTGACAGCCTCACAGCCAGTCAGTGGCAAGGCCAGCATCTGGACTCCTGCTCCAAGGTCTAGTGACATAGCTAGTTAACACACAGGCCCGGGGCCAGTGAGTGACCAGGTGGCATTGAGTGGCACCCATGTTTCTCTACTCAAGATCCTTGGTTTCCCTGTTAAAGGCTGTTTAGTGATGATTGACTTGCTGGTAGGAGCTCTGGTGGCATAGTGCCTAAGGCATTTGAATGCTAATCAGAAGGCTGGTGGTTCATACTGACCAGCCACTCCTCAGAAGGAAGGTTGGCCAATCTACTTCCGCAGTGATACCACCTCGGAAACCCAAGGAGGGGTCGCTATTGGTCGGATCCTACTCAAGTCCAGTGAGTTTTTTATTTTTATTTTTTTTTGACTTGCTTATGGCACAAGAGTGGCACCCAGTGGCTCCAGCTGAGAACGACCAGATGGAGGGTGACAGGTCAGCTCATCCCACCCCAGCCGGTCCGTTTCCACTTGTAATCGGGCAGTGAAGCAGAGCGAACCTCCCGAGGAACAGAGTAAGCCCAGGTTTAACTGCTGGAGGGACCTCCACACTGTTTTCCAAAGTGGCTGCGCCATGTTAACGTTCTCTCCAGCAACGGATGGTGGCTCTGGTTTCCCCCCAATTCTCAAGAGCTTGTCACCATCACCATCTTCCTACATAGCCATGCTAGAGCACGAGGTAGCTGTCATTGTAGCTTCAACTTGCGTTCCTAATCACTAGTGACATTGGGCATCTTTTCATGTGTTTATAGCCATTGGTGTCATGTCTTAGAGAAATGTTGCCTTTTCTGTTGCCCGTTTTACAATTGAGTTATTTGTCTTATTATTTTTGCAAAGAGTTCTTTACATATTCTGGAGACAAGTCCCTTCTCAGATTTATAATTTGCACATTTCCTCCTATTTTGTGGGTTGACTTTTCACTTTTCACTTTCCACACTGTGTCCCCTGAAGCACACATCCTAAGCATCTCCGTGTGTGCTGTGCAGGGTCAATGTGAGTTGTGTCCCAAGCAGGCATTCTTGACAAGAGCAAGGAGCTGGGGGCATGGGCTCAGTTCTCAGTGAGCGCCTCTGTTCTCTGCCCAGATGGCAGTAAGGAGTGTGACAGGGCTTTGAAAGGCTGCAGAGGACCACATATGACCCGTGGCTTCTCAGGTTTGAGCTCCACCAGTGTTTCGTGGCACTTATGTGTGTAAGGAGCTGCACGAGCTCCAAAGAGAAAAAAGCAACAGTAGAGCTTTCCTGTCAAGGAATTCAAAGTGTAGAGAAGGACACATGTATCCAACTTGGTGGTGATGGACGGGGCTTCTGTACGCGGCTCAGAGCCTGAGGGGCCGCCAGACAGAGGCCTGGGGGTAGTTCAGAGAGGAAAGACAGGCTGGGCACGAGCGAGCTGCCGTGGACGCTCGGAGGTTGGGGCCGGGGGTTTGGTGTGAGCCAAGAGGAAGAGGGTGGGCTGGGGGAGAGACAGCCCGCGAGGCCGGGGAGCGCTCAGCTTCTGTGAGGCTCACTCAGTGCCTCTGATCTCGAAGGAGCTGCCTGCCCAGAACGATGGGGCCCAGAACGCAGAGGACACATGTGAGCGGAGCGGCCCGGAGCGCCTTCCAGGTGAGGGTTTGGCTCTTCACGTGCGTCCTGGACCAGCCTGGGAGCAGTTGTGAGGAAACGCAAGGCTGCAGGCTTCCCAGCTGCTGCCCCTCCTTCCACAGTGGTGGCTCCCACTGCCACTGGGGGCCTCCTCTGCCCAGGCTGGTCTGCCGGGACTAGAATTCTCTAATGGTTTGTGCAGTTACAGGCTGCACAGGATTTGGGGGGCGTGGGAGGCAGCCTCAGAGGCTGGGCCCTTACTGTCTTCCCTTGGTCATCAGGGTTGATGTGTGAGGAACCCTGGGGGTGCTGTGGTTGAGCGGCTTGCACCCTTCAGCCGCCCCATGGGAGGTAAGGCCTGGCCACCTGCCCCTGAAGAGTTAGGGCAGAGGCAGCAGGACCGCCCGAGACTCTCTACAGGGGCAGGTGGCCAGGCCTCACCTCCCACGGGGCGGCTGAAGGGTGCAAGCCGCTCAACCACTAGGAGCTCTGGTGGCGTAGTGCCTAAGGCACTTGACTGCTAACCAAAAGGTTGGTGGTTCAAACCCACCAGCCACTCCTGGAAGGAAGACTGGGCAATCTACTTCAGCAGTGATACTGCCTCGGAAACCCAAGGAGGGGTCACTATGAGTCAGGTCTGACTCAACGGCACATAACAAGTCACTCTGGGTCACAGAATCGACAGCACCTAATGATGGGTGACGGGCCTGCTGTCCCCATGTTGGGCTCCGGAGGCAGCTGCCGGGTGCAGACACTATGTCAACCCCGGTGTGGCAGGGGTTGGTATGTGGCAGGTGATGAGATGCTGTGTCAGCCCCAAGGTGGCAGGTGTGTGTGTGGACGCTGCCTCGGCCTCAGCGTGGCAGGGGGTGTGTGGTGTGATAGAGATGCTGCCGAGTCGTCTCTCCACCCACGGCCTCCCCCAGCACAGACACTTAGCCAGGCAAGGTGTGTACCGCTGGAAACAGCCACAGCACCATGCTTGAGCCTGCAAGGCCTGGTCAGCACTCAGGTCTCACTCGTCCTGCCAGGTGCCAGGCACTCTTTAGGGCCTTTTAAGTGTGTCTATGCTCTTAATTCACAAGCAGGTTTTTGAGGTGTGGGTATTATCATTCTCATTTTACAGATGAGGAAGCTGAGGCCCAGAGATGTTAATAAGTTTGAGCTCTGGTAGCATAGTGCCTAAGGAACTTGACTGCTAACCAGAAGGCTGGCAGTTCAAACCACCAGCCACTCCTTGGAAGGAAGATGGGGCAATCTACTTCCATAGTGATACTGCCTCGGAAACCCAAGGAGGGGTCGCTATGAGTCGGGTCCGACTCGACGGCACATAACAACAACAATATGGTCACACAGGCACTTGACTGCTAACCAGAAGGCTGGTGGTTCAAACCCACCAGCCACTCCTCGGAAGGAAGGCTAGGCAATCTCCTTTCATAGTGATACTGCCTCAGAAACCCAAGGAGCCGGGGTCACTGGGAGTCGGATCTGACTCGACAGCAATGAGTTTGGTTTTGGAAGGTCACACAGCTAGTAAATAAACGACAGAGCCAGAATCCAAACTCAGGCAGTCAGAGGCTGCCGACAGGTTGAGTCCTCTGACCCAAGCAGAGGCTGGGTCTGTGGGGGCATACGGACTGTGACTTCAGCTCTTGTGCTCTCCGGGGTCACCATCACAACAGGCCCCATGTTGTCGGTGCTTTGGCCCAAAATGTTTTCCTGAGCCTCTGCCAGCTGAGCCAGGTTTCAGATGTCTTGGGGGCAAAGAATCTGTTTTCATAAATTGAGATTTTGTTGTTGGGTGCCATCGAGTTGGTCCCAACTCATAATGACCCTGCACACAACAGAACCACATGCAGCGTGGTCCTGCACCATCCTCACAATCGTTACTGTGCTGAGTCTGTCTCTTGAAGGGTCTTTGCCTTTTTGCTGCTGTACCCAGCATGACATCCCTCTCCAGGCCTGGCCCCCCAGGGATAGGAGATGAAGTGTGGCCATTCTCGCTTCTAAAGAACATTGAACTGTACTTACTCCAAACCACTCTGTCTATTCTTCTAGTAGTCTGCGGCATCTTCACTACTCTCCACAACTCAAAAGCATCACTTCTTCAGTCTTCCTTATTCACTGTCCAGCTTTCACATGTATCTGAAGCTACTGAAAATACCATGGCTTGGGTCAGGCACACCTTAATGTTCAGAAAAGAGGTCTTGTGCATTGGATTTGCCCAGTGCATTGTTTGATTTCCTAACTACCACTTCCATGGACATGGATTGTGGATCCAAGTAAAATGAAATCTTTGACAGCTTCAATCTTTTTTCCATTTATCAAGATGTTGTGTATTGGTCCGGCTGTGAGGATTTTTTTTTAGATTTAAGGGTTTTTTAAAAAATAGTAGTTCCTCTGTCCCACATTCACTTTATAGTATCTGTGCAGTGAAGAGACGAGTCAGCCACAGGAGGGAAATCAGCATTGAACTGAGCACCCGCAGGCCTCCAGGTACAGGGCTCTTCTAGGCTCTTGGCATCTAGTCCTTAGCAGCCCTTGGGTGTGGGCAGCACCGCGGGCCAGGCTGAGGTCAGCTGTCAGAGCGCTGAGCAGCAGGGTTTGAGTTTTTGCTTGCTGCCGCCAAGGCCCATGTCTCCTACCACGTGTGGGAAACCTAGGTGTGGACACCCAGGTGTCTGGGAGCCCCAAGAGACTGCATGAGCTGCTCCACCCTAGACCTCAAACTTGTGTGAGTTGGTCCCACACTCCATGGGAATGGCACCATTGAGGAAAAGCACAGGCCAGCCACGGTCCACTCACCGACTGGCCTTCAGTTCAGCAGTCTCGCCCCTTCTCCCCCCGTGGCCATTCTTTTAAAATATCTTCCTAGCCTCTGCCTCCCGGCTCCACCTCCTAGTTTTCACTCACTGCTCTCTCCTTTCAGTAAACTGGACACCCCCTGCCCCCACTGCCAGACCCCCGTCATTCTGAAGCATCCACCCCAGGTTCAGGGGTGGCAGTGTCCCTCCTGCCTCCTCGGGGACCTGCTTGCATCAGTGTCACTTCTGCCCCTCCAACCTCTCTCCTGCGTTTTGTTCTTCAGCAGTTCACTCTTCTTTCTTCAAAAGGAAAATTTCCACTTTCTGTCAAGAGCAATGAAAAACTTAGGATACGGACAGTGGTGATGGTTGCACAACACGGTGAGCTTAATGTCACGGAATTGTACATGTAAAAATGGTTGAGACAGCAAACATTATGGGTTACGTGCACACACATATATGCATACAATGTATTATCGTTGGGTGCCATCGAGTTGCTTTCAACTACTAGTGACCCTGTGTCCAACAGGATGAAACATCGCCCGGTCCTGCGATATCTTCACAACCCATGTTGGGTCAGGCCATCTCTTTGGGGTCCTTCCTGTTTTTTGCTGACCTTCTACTTCACGAGTGACATCCTTCTCTAGAACTGGGCCCTCTTGAGAGCATGTCCTAAGTACGTGAGACAAAGTCTTGCCTCTTTGGTTCTAAGGAGCATCCTGAATGTACTTCTCCAAACACAGCTTTGTTCATTCTTTTGGCAGTTTGTGGTATATTCAGTACTTTGTGCCAACACATAATTCAAAGGCATCAACTCTTCAGTCTTTCTTATTCATTATCCATTCTTGGCACACATATGAGGCAACTGAAAATACCATGGCTTGGGTCAGGTGCACCTTAAGTCTTCAAAGTGACATCTTTGCTCCTTAACACTTCAACAAGGTCTTTTGCAGCAGATTTGCCCAATGGAATATGTCGTTTGATTTCTTGACGGCTGCTTCCATGGCTGTTGACTGTAGAACCAGGTAAAATGAAATCCTTTACAACTTAAATCTTTTCTCCGTTTATCATGATGTTGCTCACCAGCCCACTTGTGAGAATTTTTGTTTTATGTTGAGCTGTAATCCATACTGCAGGCTACAATCTTTTATCTATACGAGTAAGTGCTTCAGGTCTTCTTTTCAGCAAGCAAGGTTGTCAGCTGCTTATCAGTCTTCCTCTAACCCTGATGCTGCATACTTCTGCATAGAGTTCACCTCTTGGATTATTTACATAGCATACAGATTGAAAAAGTATGGTGAAAGGATACAATCCTGACACACCTTTCCTGATTTTAAACCACGAATTATTCTCTTGTTCTGTTCAAACAACTGTCTCTTGGTCTATGTACAGGTTCCTCATGAGCATGTGTTCTGGAATTCCCATACTTCACAGTGTTATCCACAGTTTGTTATGATCCACACAGCTGAGTGCCTTTGCATAGTCAATAAAACACATGTAAGTATCTTTCAGGTATTCTCTGCTTTCAGCCAAGAGCACTGACATCAGCAATGATATCCTTCATTCCACATCCTCTTCTGAATCCAGCTTGAATTTCTGGCAGTTCCCTGGTGATACACTGCTGTAACTGTTTTTTGAGTCATCTTCTGCAAAATCTTACTTGCGTGTGATATTAATGATGTTCGATAATTTCTGCATTCAGGTGGATCACTTTTCTTTAGAATGGGCACAAATGTGGATCTCTTCCAGTTGGTTGGCCAGGCAGCTGTCTTCCAGATTTCTTGGCATAAACTAATGAGGGCTTCCAGCGCTGCATCCATCTGTTGAAACAGCTCAGTCAGTATTCCGTCAGTTCCCAGAGCCTTGTTCCTCGGGACCGTCACCATTGCAACAGACCGACAATGTGCCTCCCCTGCCTTCCTCTTTCCTACAGATAGAAGCCCAAGTTTCTTAGCCTTTGAGTCCTACTGAGCCATCAGACTCATCTCCTAGGATCTGATATGGAATGCTGTCTAATGCCTTTGGTATTGGCATGACATTTTCAATCTGGAATAGCCTTCCTTCCCTGTCATTTCCTCATCCTTCAAAACGCAGCTCTGGCATCTCCTCATGGAAACCTTTCCTCAAACCACAGCTGGTTATGGTTTGTCTCCCCCCAGGCTCTTCCCACCACCTGCATTGCCCCCAGTATCCCAGGACCCGATCAGCAAGCATCGACACATGTGAACTAGACTTAAGTTTGGATAGGGAACAAGCCGACAGGAGCCGGCCCAGTGCTGTGTCAGAGGCAGGCCAGGCCAGCTTTCTGGTCTGGAATCCTGTTGGTAGTGAGGGCAGAGCTTGGCAGTTGAGGCTCCAGGAAGCATCTCTGCAGGTGAGGGAGTAGGGTGAGGCCCACTTGTGAGCCTGGCACAGCCCCTATGCCCCTTCCCAGACCCAGCTGGGAAACGGAGGACAGGGAGGCCGAGACCCGTCTGCATCCTCAGCTTGGTCCCTACGGTCCCGGAGCTGCTGGGCTTGATCTGGACCAGCCCTGATAAAAGGTCTTGAAGAAGGCGGTTTGAAGGCCGAGCTCCAGTTCCCCTACACCCTCTCTCCGGATTTCCACTGCCCCGGGCGTCTTCCCATGAGAGTAAGGTGGTCTTGCTTTTTCCTAGAGACCAGCGGACAGGCAGAGGGCAAGAGGCGCAAGAGGAGCGCGGAGGAGACGCTGGGCTTCCGCTCTCCCCCGGCCGTGAGCCCGCCAGGGGCCATCCCGCGACGCCTGGAGCCCACGGAGGCCTCCCTGGACCCCAAGGAATGGGAGGCCGGGCCGGACCGCGGCAGGGTCCCAGCTCCGGGCAGCGCGAGCCCCGAGAGTGGCCTGGAGGTACCGGCTGGGGCTGAGCGGGGCCGGGAGGTGCGGGCCCGGGC
>NW_006921717.1:2388795-2402764 GCF_000298275.1 Orycteropus afer afer | reverse complement strand
CGGGGCTGCGGGCGGAGCCGGGGCGGACGGCGGGCGCCCCCCCTGAACTTACTGCCCCTCCGTAGGGACCACCCCGCGGTCATCAAGCGGCGCTTCACCAGCGTCCTGGTGGTGTCCAGCCTCTCGCCGCTGTGCGTGCTGCTCTGGAGGGAACTCACGGGCATCCAGGTGCGAAGGGGCGGGGCAGGGGCCGCGGGGCGCGCTCGGGGCGAGGCGCGGGGGAGACTGATGCCTCCGTTCTTGTGGCTCAGCCAGGCACATCCCTGCTCACCCTGATGGGCGTCAGGCTGGAGGGCATTTTCCCGGCAGCGCTGCTGCCCCTGCTGCTGACCATGGTGAGTGCGCCCGCGGCCCCTGGTTTCCCACGACTCCCGCGGTCTGTCTTGTTCTGAGTGCGTCCGACTTTTGGGTGGTGGGAGACGGGAAGGTGAGAAGGCCCTCGAGTGTGCATGTGTGGAGATCACGGGCCGAAGGGGGATGCTGGGCGCCCCACAGGGCCCTGCCCGGGCCAGGGCGGCGAACGGCGGTGGAAGTCTCATGCTTGTCTGCCCCCAGATCCTTTTCCTGGGCCCACTGATGCAGCTCTCTCTGGATCGCCCCTGCGACCTGGCTGACGGGCTGAAGGTTGCCCTGGGTGAGTCCTCAGGGCGCAGGCCTGCCAGCACCGTGGGCAGAGGGACACGGATGCGGCCAGGGCGTCGCCGGGCCTCCTGTCCGAGGACGCGCGTCTCTGGGTGTTTTTCCGTATTAGTAAGAGGCAGAGCCGGGGGCCTCAGCGTTGGTGCCCGATGTCTGCTGAGGTTCTGCTAGGTAACTCCGGCGGGACCTGCAGTGCCGCCCCGGCGGCTCCTAACCTTTGGTTTCCGCAAACCGGAGCTGCTCCGGGCACGTTGCCGTATCAGACCCTGTCATCGGCAGGTCCTGCTGCAGCCGCTTAATGTCTGCCTTCTCTCCAGCCCCGTGAGGCGCTGTCACTCGCTGGGTCTGATAGAGCGGGACTCTCTCTTTTCTCAGAGTCTCGGTGCCTCACCCACGACTGGTCAGGGAAGAGTGGGAGCGGGGCCCCCGGGGCCTGTGTTGACGAGCTAGTCACTTGTTGCTTGCTGTGAACCCCGCCCTAGCGCCCCGCTCCTGGGCCCGCTGCCTCACAGACATGCGCTGGCTGCGGAACCAAGTGATCGCCCCCCTGACGGAGGAGCTGGTGTTCCGGGCCTGCATGCTGCCCATGTTGGCCCCGTGCACGGGCCTGGGCCCCGCCGTGTTCACCTGCCCGCTCTTCTTCGGCGTCGGTGAGTCTGTAACCCGGTCCTGCCGAGCGGCTCCCGCGCCAGAGTCGCCCGTGGGTCTGGGACGAGGGCGGGCGGGCCGGGAGGGTGTAACGTGGCTCTGCCTGCCCTCAGCGCATTTCCACCACATCATCGAGCAGCTGCGCTTCCGCCAGAGCAGCGTGGGCAGTATCGTCTTGTCTGCAGGTGAGTCCTGCGGGCCCGCGCCCGTCCTGGGCTGGGGACGTGAGGGGGGTGTCCCTGGCGGCCGCTCCGGGAGAAGCATCGGGAGCGGGGCTCAGCACTGGAGGGCCGGCCACGCGGGGGCGCGGAGGACGGCTCCGGGCGGTGGGAGGCAGCCCTGGCGGCGGGCAGCGTCCAGGCGTGGTCACGTGGGGCCTCCTGTCTCCAGCGTTCCAGTTCTCCTACACCGCTGTCTTCGGGGCCTACACCGCCTTCCTCTTCATCCGCACAGGTGCGTCCCAGGGGCTTGGGGCCCAGGGCTGGGGGTGCGGGAATCTAGGCACCTTCACGAGGATCTTTCCAGGCCTCGAGACAGAAGCTGGGCCCTGGCCCGGAGGCAGAAGGAGCCAGAGGCCAGCCTGGGTGCATGGGGGGGGGGGCGGTGACCTCCTGCTTCCGAACGAGGGGCCTTAGCCCCGGAAGGGTCCCGGGCGGAGGCGGGGCTGCGCCGTGAGCTGCTGCCGTTTCCCTGCCAGGGCACCTGATTGGACCTGTTCTCTGTCACTCCTTCTGCAATTACATGGGCTTTCCCGCCGTGTGCGCGGCCCTGGAGCACCCGCAGCGGCGCCCCCTACTGGCCGGCTACGCGCTGGGCGTGGGACTCTTCCTGCTTCTGCTGCAGCCCCTCACGGACCCCAAGCTCTACGGCAGCCTTCCCCTGTGTGTGCTCTTGGAGCGGGCGGGGGACTCAGAGGCCCCCCTGTGCTCCTGACGCACGCTGCTGCTCAGAACCCCCCCGGACTCGAACGGCCCCCAGCCCCGCAAAGGGGCCCTGCAGGGCTGGCTGGGGTCCCTACGATCTCAGGAATTTTTGTAGGGGATTGAAGCCAGAGCTAGTTACTCCCAGGGACCAAGAGGAGGAGCGGACGTCCCCAGGGGCAGCCCCGCTGCAGGGGCCGAGGAGCAGCTCGGAGGGGCCGGGCGGGTCCCGGAGCCATGCCCGCCCCACCCCACCCCGGACTGCCTCCTGAGGCCCTCCGCTCCCTCGGCCTCTGAAAAGCTGCTTGGGGGTAGAAGCCGTGACCCCCACCTTCCAGGGTTTTCTCATTCTTTTTGCATCAGGACTTTGTATTGGGATATTAAAGAGATTTAACTTGGGTAGCACAGCCTCGGACCTTTGGGAATCGGCCTGTTGGGGTCTGGGTGAGGGCTCCAGGCAGCTCCGGGGAGCAGGTCCACTCCTGTCAGCCTCCCGGGTGCTCACTGTGTAGGCAGGCCAGCCGGCAGGCAGAGCGCCCCCAGTGGAGGGGACGGGAAGGGCCCCTGGCCACCTGGAGGCTGCAGCATCCTCCCTCCTGAGCCCTGTCTCAGTCCAGGTGGCTCTCAGGCTCTGGGCACCAGGTGTGGGCCCAGCTCATCCTGGGGGCAGCTGTGGCCCTGACCCAGCAATGGCACCTCAGCCAGGGCCACTTCAGGGCCTCTGTGGAGTCTTCCACCCCCTCAGAGGAAATAGGTGTTGGGGGGCTTTTCTGGTGCTCTGTACCCCAGGGTTGCCACCCCCCCCAACCTAGAATAGACGGATGACAGCAGGGTGCTGAACACCTGGCTCCTGGGGGCCTCCTGGAACCTGCTGGTGTCCCACCTGCCCTGGGACCAAATTTCACTTTTTAAACTCCCTTTCCCACCCATTCACTGAGCGTTTGTAGCGATTTGCCATCTCATCACGCCCCAGGGGGTCCCCCTCCCAGAAGCGACACCTGTCAGCACCCGGTCTGCCACTAGCGGGTTCTGGCACTTGGGCTGGGAGGCTGGCCCTGGGCATAGAGAGGGCAGTGGCTGGGCCTGGTGCCAGGCAGCCTGGGCTCAACCCTCCCGGCTCCCAGCAGCTGTGGTGTCCTGGACAGATCGCTTCCTCCCGGGACCGGCTTTCTGGTACACAGGTGATGTCCTCAGGACCCGGGCTGTGTGTTGGGTGCTTAGAAAAATCCTCCCCTGCCCTAGAGCATTCAGTAACAAGCACCTCGTCCTTTTGGGGTGTGTGTACGGTAGGTGCTCAACTGGGTGAGATCAAGGCCACTGTTGCTGTCGCCACCCTCCAGCTGCCCCAGGGCTGAGGGAGGCCCAGCCCTGCGCAGCCCACAAGGCCGGGGCTGCATGGAGCAGCCTGGTGCCGATGGGGGTGGGAAGCCAGCTTTATTGAACACAGTCCCAGGACCCAGGGCTGAGATCTGCGCCCAGACATAGGACCCCCCAAACCTCTCCCCAGGTCCCAGGCCCACGTCGCCACCTGCGGTTTCCAGTTGGGGTGGGGAGGGCTGATCCGGCAAGAGATGAGTAACCTAAGTGTGGTCCGCCAGTGGGAAAGGGCGGGGCTGGGGGCTGGAGGCCAGGTCCCTCCGTCACCTGCGGTGGAGGACAGGGCCTCCGGGGCGGGGCCTGCCTGCCCTGTCAGCACAGCTGCTGAGGGCCGGGCCGGGGAAGGCAAGGTCACTCCATCTCCAGGATGAGGTCGTCGCCCTCCAGCGTCATGTCCTTGGCCACGTGCACCTTGCGCACAGTGCCCTCCACGGGCGCGGTCACCACCGTCTCCATCTTCATGGCACTGAGCACACACAGGGGCTGGCCCTTGGCCACCTTGGCTCCTGCTGCCACCTTGATGTCGATCACCTTCCCTGGCATGGGCGCCCCGACCTGGCCCTTCACGTCCTTCAGGGCCTTGGGGTGGAAGTGCATCTCCTGCGGACGGGGCGGAGGGGCTTCAGACCGGGTCGTGCAGCCTGCCCACACCCGCCCCACGGGCCTGGGAGCCGCACCTTCATGGCCTGTGTGTCCTTGACCAGGATGGAGCGGAGCTGCCCGTTGAGCTCGAAGAAGACCTGCCGCTGCCCGGCACGGTTCAGGTCGCTCATGGCCAGGGCCTTGATGTGCAGCGTCTTGCCCCGCTCGAGCTCCACCTGCAGGGGGCCGGCGTGCTGCTGAGCCCACCCCACGAGCATTCCCTGCCCCGGGCTCGGGTCCTTCCTGCTCCCGAAGTGGGAGGGGCTCAGGAAGCCGGGCTGGGGTCCTTGAAGGCAGCAGGGGCAGGGTGGTGGGTGGCGAGCACTGACCTCAAACTCCTCTGCGATCTTGGGTCCCTGCAGGAAGAGGCGGGTGTTGAGGCTGTCCACGGGGCCGAAGGTGGCAGTGAAGTCCTTGAACTGGGCAAAGACGTCCGGGTACATGGCTGCGGACAGCACGTCCTCTGGGGTCACCTCCTCCCCGTGCCGCTCAATCAGCTCCTTCTCTAGCGCCTGCAGGTCCAGGGGTGGCAGGGAGGCGCCGGGCCGCCCCTCCACCCTCGGCAGGTCCTTCAGCACCTGGCGGCGAGTCAGGGTCAGGCCTGCTCCTGCCGGCCCGCCCAGCCCCGGGCTGGGCCCGGCCTACCTTAGAGCGCAGCGGCTCGGGGAAGCCGCCGTGGGGGACCCCGATGTAGCCCTGCAGGAACTCCACCACGGAGCGGGGGAAGGACAGCTCCTCCGCCTGGGCCTCGGCCTCCGCCCGGCTCAGCCCGTTCTGCACCATGAACTGGGCCAGATCGCCCACGATCTTGGAGGAGGGCGTCACCTGAGGAGAAGGGCCTGGAGGTCAGGTGCCAGGTGCTGGGGGCCCAGGGCGCGGCAGGGTGGGAGCGCAGGGCCTGACACACCTTGATGAGGTCGCCCAGCATCTGGTTGGCCTCCACGTAGGCCTTCTTGACCTCTTTGAACTTGGCTCCGAGTCCCATGCTGTGGGCCTGGAAGTGCAGGTTGGTGTACTGGCCCCCTGGGATCTCGTTCTCGTACACGTCCGAGTTGCCAGACTTCATGGTAGCCGTGCAGTCGAAGGCTGAGTATAGTCCCCGGGCCCCCTCCCAGTACTCGCTATAATCAAACACTCGCTCCAGGGGGACCCCTGCAGGAGGCCAGTGTCAGGGCTGGGCCCAGGACTGGGCTGAGCCCCCAGGTCCTCCTCCCAGGACCTGTGGGCTGGCTCAGATCCCTCGTCAGGCTCGGGGGGATGGGGAGGGCCCTGTGGGGAGGCCGGACCAGGTAGCCATTTGGGCCCTAGGACTGGCAGACACTGGGCCTGGGGTCGGGGGCGGCTGCTTTGGGACACTCAGGCTTCTCGCTGCTCCTACCTGTGTCCAGGGGGGTGCCTCGGGTGCAGGCCACCAGGGCCCCCATGCTTGGCTGTGAGGTCATCCCGGACATGGAGTCGGCGGCCACGTCCACGACGTCAGCCCCCGCCTCAGCGCAGGCCAGCATGGCCGCCACGCCTGCCCCCGACGTGTCGTGTGTGTGGATGTGCAGCGGGAGGTCGGGGAAGCGGTCCCGGAGGGAGCTGACCAGCAGGGTGCAGGCCGCGGGCTTCAGCAGCCCCGCCATGTCCTGGAGGAGACAGATGGGGTGAGGTGGGCGGGGGTGTCTGTGGTGAGGAGATGGGGAGTGGGCCCGGGGCTGGGGCTGGAGCCAGGCACCTTGATGCACAAGATGTGGGTGCCAGCGCGCACCAGCTCCTCTGCCAGGCCCATGTAGTACTGCAGCGAGTACTTGGTGCGGCTGGGGTCGGCCACGTCCCCTGTGTACGAGATGGCGGCCTCCACCACGCCCCCGGCGCTGCCCGCCGCCTCCATGCCCAGCAGCAGGTTGGGCAAGTAGTTGAGGGAATCAAAGACCCGGAAGACATCCATGCCGTTCTCCTTGGCCACCTCGCAAAACCTGAGGGGGACGGAAGAGCAGGAGGGACAAGCCCCATGTGTACTCCCTCCTCTGCTCCGCCTGCCTGCAGCCCCTGGGGCACCTGAGGGCCTGGCCTGGTGGGCAGGGCGCCACTGAAGGCTTTCTCCGGGGTCCTAGAGCCCGCCCGACCCCGCTGGCCTGGCACCGTCGCCTCCCTCCTGACGCCCCACCGCCTGCAGTAACGTGGCGCCTGGGGCCCTGCCGCCTCTGCGGCTACACTGCGCTAGCTGCTGGGGGCAGGCCCGGGCGCGCTCACTTGAAGACCACGTTGTCGGGGTAGTTGGTGTAGCCCACGGCGTTGGCCCCACGCAGCAGCATCTGGAATGGGATGTTGGGGATGAGCTCCCGCAGTTCCTGCAGCCGCCGCCAGGGGCACTCGTACAGGAAGCGCATGGCGACGTCGAACGTGGCTCCTGAGGGACCAGAGCCCAGCTCAGTGCCACCTGCGTGTCACCCACAGGCCCCACACCAGCCTGCTCCTCAGGGTCCCCCAGGCTCCTGCCCAGCCCCACAGGCTCTCCCTCCTCTGACCCCGGGGTTGGCTCAAGCCCGATTGGTCCCCCCTGTGCCCCTTGTACTGAGCTGTGCGATAATTAACACCCAAGCTGGGGGCTCCTTCTAGACCCTGAGCCTCCTGCAGACAGTGGCGTGGCCTCAGCTGGCCGCCCCGCCCAGGCTCCTGACGGCCAGCTCCGTAGCTGCCCAGGCTGCAGGGCCGGCTGCACCGTGTGCACCCAGGGCCCACTGTCCAGGCTCCTGCCGGGCGGTGGCCAGCACCCGAGCCCTGCTCGGGCTCACCTCCCCAGTTCTCCACGCTGAAGAGGCTGCTGAAGTTGTGGGCGGCGTAGGGGGCGATCTTCTTGAGGTCATGGGTGCGCACGCGCGTGGCCAGCAACGACTGGTGGGCGTCCCTGAAGGTCGTGTCCATGAGCAGCAGCCCCTGGTGCCTCCGCACGGCTCGGGCAAAGCCCTCGGGCCCCTCGCGCAGCAGGATGTCTCGGAAGCCGGCCGGGGGCGGGCCTGGGGCACACAGGGCACTGGCACCCAGCTTGCAGGCCACACCCTCCGCCCCACCCCCAGGCCCTGGCAGAGGCAATCCCACCTACCTATGGGCACCATGGGCACCACAGGGTCGACGGGGCTGGGGCTGGCCTTGACAGGGATCGGGGTGGTGGGGCCGTTCACCATGACGTGTCCTGTGGGGAGCGGAGCGCGGGCAGGTCAGGGCAGCCGTGCCGTGCCCAGGGAGGGTATGAGCGAGAGGCAGCGGCTCAGGGCTGCCCTCCATTCCCTGCGCCCAGGCAGTGGGGACACACCAAGGCGGGGTGTCTAAGGTCAGGAACAGGGAAGCTGGCCAGGGAGGGGGGCATAGGAGGACGGGCGGGACTGGGGGTGGGGGGCAAAGACGGGGAAGGTCCCTGGGCAGGGGAGGGGATGTGCGGGGAGCCGGACCCAGGTAGTGCAGCAGCTTCTGGGCCCGGTTCTGCACGGGCCGCAGCTGGAACAGCTCCGGGTTCTCGTCGATGAACTGGGTGTCCACGGTGCCGGCCAGGAACTGCTGGTTGTTGAGCACATTCTGGAGGAAGGGGATGTTGGTCTGCAGGACAGAGGGGGCTGGTGTCACCGTGCAGCAGGGACCAGAGGGGCAGGAGGAGACCAAGTGCCTGGGGCCCAAGGCAGCGCCTCCTCCTTGTCCCCACAGCCCCTCCTTCCCCACAGTCCCCCACGGCCCACTGAGGGCCGTCCCTTCCACTCTCCACGCCCCCAGCCACAGTGCCGGGAGGAGCCATTCCTCTCACTAGGTCGACAGGGAGCAGCGCGGTCAGTGCGCGCTTCAGCCCTTCTGCTAACAGTGCCTGCGGTGGTTACGTTTGTGCCGACTCGGCGGGGCCTGGCTGAGTGGCTGGGCAGCAGGTGGCAGTTAGTCCCACGATGAAACTGGCAATCAGCTCCATGGTGGGATCTACCCCAAGCAGCTGAGTAGCTGCCTTTGGAATGTGGTCTGCTTCCTGTATAAAGGAGAAGCCTTTGGGAATGGTCTCTAGCTTATGGCACGCTTGGACCCTGCATGTAGCCATGTCATTCGTTGTTCAGCAGCCTGCCATGCTCTGCCGACCTTGGGGCTTTCAATGGACTTGAATCAATGGCCTGCCGCGGGGTTTGGTAACATCAGGACTGTGGCATTTTATTTGTCGACCTTGGGCTTGTCAGCCTCAGCAGCCAGTAGCTGTCTGAGTAAAGAAAAGCCTCTAGCTTCAGTGGGCCGGGAGCAGGAGGCAGAGCTGAAGCCCAAGGTCGAGGGGCTTTCACCCAGCCCCTAGAGCCTGGCACTTTGAACTTGGACTTAAAGCCTCCAAACTGTAACAAAATAAACCCGTTTGTTGAGGCCATCCCATTGGTGGTGTACTCCTGTCAGAGTGGCACCAGGGAACCAGAACAGTGCCCACTGGCCACGCTCACCCTGCGCTCCCTCCCGCCGCCTCCTCCCTCGTCTCTGTGGTTGCTCTTCTCCCTCTCCCCTGAAGATGGCGCACTCGGGACACTGGCCCTGTGACCTGGACTCTGGGCCTTCAGCCCCGTCTCCAGAGCCAAGCCCACTGGTAGAAAGGCCTGTGAGGTGTCTGTCCTGGGATGCCCTCAAGTTCAAACCAGCCCGCCCTCCCACTCGCAGGTGTCTACCCCGTGAGCAGACCCGCACTCCACCAGCTGCTCCCCGTACCTCCCTTCTAACGGTCAGGGTGGGGGGCCCTGACTGGCAGCCCCTGGACCCCCCGGCTTCCTCCCATCTCCAGCCACGACTGCCTCTGGGCTCCCTCCGTGCCACCTGCCGGGTCAGCGCCTCCCAGGGTGTCAACACGCAGGCCTTCCTGCCCTCCCCTCTCACCAGCACAAGCAGACCCTGTGCCAGAGGGTAACCCCTCGGCCCCAGTCGTCTTCGTCTTTGTGGTAAAGCATGTGAAACGTACAACGTGCCACTGAACCACTTTAAGGGGCACTGAGTGTTGGGGTGAGGAACACGTGTTAGAAACAGATAGCGGTGATGTCCTGACAGATGGCCCCAGATCACGGACAAGTTCCACTCCCAAGTATGTCTTTTAAGTTGAATATGTCTGTCAATCTAGACAGTTAGGTATGGTTCGTATCCAATGTCAGTCAAACATCTGTCATATGCGAGGAGCTCGGCTGGTGTGGTGGGTAAGGCATCTGGCAAGGTCAGCAGTTCAAATCCAGCAGCCTCTCCATGGAAGAAAGATGAGGCATCTGCTTCCATAGAGACAGAGCATGGAAACTCAGTGGGCGTTGCCCTGAGTGGGAATCGATTCGAAGGCAGTGAATTTGGTTTTGGTGTATGGTCTACAGTGTACTTTTCTCTGTGTAAAAAACATTAAAGACTTGGATGTGGACAAAGATGAGTTCCAATGTCCTGAAGTAATAAAAACGGTGCTGTTGTGACGAACCATCGTGTGCACTGCAAGTCTTTACCGTAATGCTCTACAGGGGCAGGCTCATCACTGCAGGTGTCGTGAGTGGCAGCCTGTAACCTGGAGGCTGCTGTGACGTCCCTGGGTCCCACGCTGAACAGCAGCCCCAGCCCTTGGCCAACACCACTCTCCTGTGTCTCTGTGTCTGCCTGCTCTGAGGGCTTCGTGTAATGAGACCTGTGGTATCTGTCCTTTGGTGCACGACACTGCACTCATCATGTCAGGTGTCAGCCATGTCTCAGGGTGTGTCTGACTTCATTTCTCTCAATGGCTGAGTGATACCTGTGTCGGGACACGCATGTGCATCACTCATCCACTGATGGACAGCTGTGTCCACCACTGGCCAATGTGACGGGTATGGCAGTGGATGTGGCATATGGGTTGGCCTGAGTTGCTGTTTCCCGTCTCCTGGGCCCATCATCATCATCTGCTTATGTCGCTCCTCAGGGACCTGGGGACAGGGCTGCTGGGTACCTGGGTCCCATGCCTTGTGCACAGTGGCCCTCAGTCTGCTCAGTAAACCACGGGGTGAATGGCATGGGGCCCGGGCAGGGCACATCCAACCCGGAGGCCTTGTGGCCCGTGATCAAGGCCACATGGCTAGGACTTCAGTGTGTCAGTGTGTGGGCCTGTGGTCAAGTTACAGCCATGGTTTTCATTCCAAACCAAAAAAAAAAAAAAAAAAAAAAAAACCTCACTGCCATTGAGTCGATTCGGCTCACACACAGGGACCCGTCCTTGGGTTTCTGAGGTGGTACCTCTATGGAAGTAGATTGCCCAGTCTCCCTTCCGAGGAGCGGCTGGTGGGTTTGAAGCACCAGCCTTCTGATTAGCAGTCAAATGCCTTAGGCACTGCACCACCAGACCACTCTTGGTTTTCACTCCGGGGGGTCATTTCCACATGCCACCCAGTCACGATTTCTGTTGGCATCCAGCAGAGACTCAAGGCCCGGCTGCTCTAAGACCTGTCCCTTGAGAGCTCCTACCCCTTGGTGGCCTGGATGGGGAAGGGTCCCCCCCACCAGTGTCCCACAGGGGCCCCAGCCAGCACTCATGTCTGTGTGACAGGAACACCAACACTCCCAGAAGTCTCCTGCCCTGGAGACAGCTCCTGCCCCTCCCTAAAGACTCTGCTGCCATCTTGGCGTTCAATGCCGTCCCAAGCAAAGTCCCAACGGCAGTTTTCGGAAATGGAAAAAACATCCTAAAACTCACACGGCCTTTATTTAAGTCACACGGCCAAAGTTATCTCGAAACAGAGAAACCAAGTTGGGGTCCCCACATTTCCTGATTCCAAACCTCCTTCCAGAGCCAGTTATCAAAACAGCATGGTACTGACACAGGGATCAGCTGACAGCACCAAACAGAATCAAACCCAGGAAGAAACACCCTCACCCGTACGGACACTGATTTCTGACGGGCCACCAGGACCACTCCTCAGAGAAAGAACAGTCTTCTCAATGGCAGTGCTGGGAGAACGGGATCTCCACGTGAAAAGCCTGAGGCGGGCCCTCGTCTCACGCCATAGAGAGTAACTCAAAATGGATCATGCTGGCGAAGAATGCTGAAAGTACCGTGGACTGTGAAAGAACTAACAAATCTGTCCTGGAAGAAGTGCAGCCAGAATGCTCCTTGGAAGCAAGAATGACCAGACTTGGTCTCACCTACTTTGGTCATGGTATCAGAAGGGACCATTCCCTGGAGAAGGATGTCATGCTTGGTAGGGTGGAGGGTCTACAAAAGAGGGGAAGGCTCTCAACGAGATGGATTGACAGCGGCTGTGGTGATGGGCTCAGGTACAGCAGGGATCGTGGAGCTGGCGCGGGACCGGGAGGTGTTTCATTCAGCTGTGCACAGGCTGTGAGTCGGAGACGACTCAACGGCACCTAACAACAACAACAACAACATGGATGGAAGACCTGAAGGTAACAGCTAAAACCTTAGACAAATCAGCATGACCTTGGCTTTGGCAGGAGGTTCTTAAATGACACTACCCACAGGCGACAAGGACAGAATGGTGAGCGGGTCTCCATCAAAATCTACACCTTGGGTATCAAAGACACCATCAAGCGAGCAGGAAGACAACCCAAAGAATGGGAGGCGGTCTTTGCAGATCTTGTATCTAGTAAGGGCTTAATATCCACAATAAAGAACCCCCATAATTCAAAAGCAGAAAGCAACCACTCGGTCATAAAATAGGCAAAGAACTGGAATAAGTATTTCTCCAAAGAAAATACAGGTAGTCCCCGATTTGGGACAGGGTTCGTTCTGTGTGACAACTCCATCGTAAGGAGTTCTGATGTATACCGGATGAGGTTTTTTTTTTGTTTGTTTTCATTGATTGACTTTTACCATCAGTATTTTTATGTATTTAATCGTTGTCTTTGGGGGCTGGCGTGGGAATGATGACATGAGCAAATTACATGATGCAACGCCGTATGGAGTCCCTGTTACTAAGGATAAGGACGGTGGTAAGTGCAGCTCATGATAACTCGGATATGTAAGTCGGGGCTCTCTGTGTCTGCATGGCTACTAAGCACCCGGAGAGATTCACAGCACCGTTATTCGTTAAGGAGACGCGGATGGAACCCACAATGAGATCAAACCCACAAACGCACTGAGACGGCTGTTGTTAAACAAGTGACTGGGTTGGGGAGGGTGTGGAAGGCCTGGTGCCCTCACACGTGGCTGGGGGGGAACGTAAGACGGCACGGCTGCTGTGCAAAGCCGTTGGGCATTTCCTCAAAACGCACAATATGGAACTACCATCCCACTGCTGTTGGGTAGCCTCTCCGAGTGACCCTGCAGGACAGGGCAGAAATGCCACGTCGGGTTTGCAGGGCTGTCATCTTTATGGAAGGAAGGTTGGGCAATCCTACTTCTGTAGTGATACTGCCTCGGAAACCCAAGGAGGGGTCGCTATGAGTCGGGGCCGACTCGACGACACATAACAACAACAACAACAACAACAACAATCTCTATGGAAGCAGGCCGTCCCGTCTTCATCAGAGCAGCTGGCGGGTTTGAGCTGCCAACCCATTGGTTCTCAGCTGAGTACTTAACCACTATGCCACCAGAGTACCTGAAAAGCACCTTATGAACCAGCAATTCTGTTCCTAGATATGTGCCTGAAATTGAAAACAGATTCAAACAGATACTTGTCCACCAACCAGTGTTCATAGCAAGGGTGTTAACAGCCCCAAAGTGGAAACAACTCTGGTTCAGCAAGAGCCGCACCCATACAAAGCCTGGTCCATCCACACAGTGCAGCGGTCCTCCACCGTAAAAAGGAAGGAAGTCCTGACGCGCGCTCCAGGCGACTTGCCTGAACCCTGAGTGAATGCAGCCAGACACCCAAGGACAAACAGTGTGTGATCCACTTACACGCGATGCCTGGAACAGACAATTCCCAGAGACAGACAGTGGCTGGAGCCCAAAGGCCTGGGGCGGAGCAGGTGGGGCAGAGTCGGCTCTGGGGTGGGGCAGTCCGCACATGGGCACTGCTGACGGTCTCTCACCATGGTGCCTCTACCGTCACTGAATTGTACACTTAATAAGGGTTAGAACCGCAAATTTCATGGGTATCTCACATGAACAACAGTGAAAGTGCATTTGAGAAGACAGCCCACCCTGGTTAAGTCGCCCCGTGCAGGCCAGCGCTGCAGGAGCCTGGGGCCCAGCCCTGCCGCCCCGCTCTGTGCTGCAAGCCCACAGGGCGGCCGGTGCCAGACACTGAAACAGGTGTGTGGACGAACACGCCTCCGGAAGCCAGTGAGCACAGGAGACGACCCGGGCAGGCTGCGGCCCCCAAACGGCCGGCCGAGGGCGGTGGGCAGGCCGCCTGGCAGCTGACTCTCCGCTGCGGCCCTTTCCTCCCCGCTCACCCCACGACGGCAACCGGCGCCCACGGGCCCCGATGAGAAACCCTTGCCCAGGTGAAGAAACCTGCCCTGGCTGGCTTGGGCCTCGGATTCCCTGCGCTCCGAGCCCCCGCCCAGGCCCAGAACAGGGTGTGGAGGCCGGGGACCGCGGAGGGCGGCTCCGGGCGGCCGAGTAAAAAGTACGGCGGCGGGAGGCGGCGCTTCCTGCTTCCCAACTGGCGGCCCACCCCCGGGGCGCGGGGTGCCCACCTGGGTCCCAGCCCCCGGCGCCTCCGCCCCAGCCCCGATACGTCCTCCTCCCGCCGGGAGCCTTCTCCAGCGGCCGAGCTCACCCCGAGCCGCCCTTCCCGGGACAAGGCGAGGCCCGGGCGCGAGGTCCGGAAGGGCCCGCCACCGCCGCC
>NW_006921717.1:2341937-2387868 GCF_000298275.1 Orycteropus afer afer | reverse complement strand
GGGGGGGGCCTTCCCGGGCGGGGGAGGGGAGCCCGGCGATTCCGGGGACGCCTGGGAAAGGAAGTTCCGGGACCCTCCCTGCTCGCGTGCCCACCTCCGCTTCCTGCCTCGTGTCTCACCTTGTCCCCAGCGCCTGGAGTACCCCAACCGATGGGAACATGTGACTTGTACCCAGTGGGGCCTGGCTCTGCAGGCCCCAGCCATCCCTCAGCCCAGGCGGGGGCCCTTAGGCCTCTGAACCTGGTCCCCTCCCGGGACTAGGCCCGGCTCCTGGAACCGCGGTCCCCGGGCACAGGTGGGCACCTGCGCCAGCCCCACCTGTGCCCGGGTTGTGGCCCTCCCTCTCCGCAGGGCGTTCGCCATGGCCCCGCTGCTCCTGCCACTGCTGCTGCTGCTGGCCGGTGCGGCGGCCGCCTGCCCGCTGCCCTGCGTCTGCCAGAACCTGTCTGAGTCACTCAGCACCCTGTGCGCCCACCGAGGCCTGCTCTTCGTGCCGCCCAACGTGGACCGGCGCACGGTGGAGCTGCGGCTGGCGGACAACTTCATCCAGGCCCTGGGCCCTCCCGACTTCCGCAACATGACGGGGCTGGTGGACCTGACGCTGTCCCGCAATGCCATCACCCGCATCAGTGCCCGCGCCTTCGGGGACCTGGAGAGCCTACGCTCGCTGCACCTGGACGGCAACCGGCTGGTGGAGCTGGGCGCCGGCAGCCTGCGCGGGCCTGCCAACCTGCAGCACCTCATCCTCAGCGGGAACCAGCTGGGGCGCATCGCACCGGGCGCCTTCGACGACTTTCTGGAGAGCCTCGAGGACCTGGACCTGTCCTACAACAACCTGCGGCAGGTGCCCTGGGCCGGCATCGGGGCCATGCCCGCCCTGCACACGCTTAATCTGGACCACAACCTCATTGACGCCCTGCCCCCGGGGGCCTTTGCCCAGCTCAGCCAGCTCTCCCGCCTCGACCTCACTTCCAACCGCCTGGCCACGCTGGCACCCGACCCGCTCTTCTCCCGGGGCCGCGACGCCGAGGCCTCGCCTGCGCCTCTGGTGCTGAGCTTCAGCGGGAACCCGCTGCACTGCAACTGCGAGCTGCTCTGGCTGCGGCGGCTGGCGCGGCCCGATGACCTGGAGACGTGCGCCTCACCGCCGGGCCTGGCCGGCCGCTACTTCTGGACCGTGCCCGAGGGCGAGTTCTTCTGTGAGCCACCCCTCATCGCCCGCCACACGCAGCGCCTCTGGGTGCTGGAGGGCCAACGGGCCACCTTGAGGTGCCGGGCCCTGGGTGACCCTGTGCCCACCATGCACTGGGTCGGCCCCGACGACCGGCTGGTTGGCAACTCCTCCCGGGCCCGGGCTTTCCCCAACGGGACCCTAGAGCTTGGGGTGACAGGCGCTGGGGACGCAGGGGCCTACACCTGCATTGCCACCAACCCTGCCGGCGAGGCCACAGCGCGTGTGGAGCTGCGGGTGCTGGCCCTGCCGCACGGCGGGAACAGCAGTGCCGAGGGCGGCCGCCCCGGGCCCTCGGACATCGCCGCCTCGGCTCGCACTGCTGCCGAGGGGGAGGGGGCTCCGGAGGCCGAAGCAGCCGTGCAGGTGACCGAGGTGACTGCCACCTCAGGGCTGGTGAGCTGGGGCCCAGGGCGGCCGGCCGAGCCGGTGTGGATGTTTCAGATCCAGTACAACAGCAGCGAGGACGAGACCCTCGTCTACAGGTGAGAATGTGTCCTGCAGCCCCGCTCCTGCCCTCAGGCCCGACCCTGCCACTTGTAAACACTCGTAGGGACAGCAGGCCCGGCCCGGGGCCGAGACTGCCCAGCTGCCTGGGCTGTGGTGGGGCTGTGGGGGGTCAGGCACCAGGCGACCCACTGCAAGGCCTTCCTGCTTGGGGTGCCCGCCTCCCGACCTGGTCTGGGGGTGGTTTCATCAGTGCGCACGCACGTGGGCCTGTGCACACGCCACCTGCCTCTGCTGAGGTACCTCTCATGTCAGCTTGTGGGCTGTGTGTCAGTGCACATGCACATCTGTCCCTTCGTCTCTTGGGCCACGCTCAGGTGCCTGTCTCGCTTCCCTGCTTTCTCAAGTGAACCCACAGAGGTGGTCCTGGGGGAGGGGCTGTGCCCGGAGCTGAGCCTGGACCCCTTTCCCCCAGCCTGACCCCCCCCCACTCCTGCTCCCAGGATCGTCCCGGCTTCCAGCCACCACTTCCTGCTGAAGCATCTGGTCCCTGGTGCAGACTACGACCTCTGCCTGTTGGCCCTGTCACCTGCTGCAGGGCCCTCTGACCTCACGGCCACCAGGCTGCTGGGCTGTGTCCACTTCTCCACGCTGCCAGCCACGCCCCTGTGCCACGCCCTGCAGGCCCACGTGCTGGGCGGGACCCTGACTGTGGCCGTGGGGGGGGTGCTGGTGGCTGCCTTACTGGTCTTCACTGTGGCCTTGCTGGTTCGGGGCCGGGGGGCTGGGAATGGCCGCCTGCCCCTCAAGCTCAGCCATGTCCAATCTCAGACCAATGGAGGTCCCAGCCCCACGCCCAAGAGCCACCCGCCACGGAGCCCCCCGCCCCGCCCCCAGCGCAGCTGCTCCTTGGACCTGGGCGACACTGGTGGGTGCTATGGTTACGCCAGGCGCCTGGGAGGGGCCTGGGCTCGACGGAGCCACTCTGTGCACGGGGGGCTGCTTGGGGCAGGGTGCCGGGGGGTGGGGGGCAGTGCGGAGTGGCTGGAGGAGAGTGTTGTGTGAGGGGGTGGCAAGGGGCATCCCTGCATCCCTCAACTCTGCAGAACAGGGCCCGAGTGAGGGGCAGGCAGGCCCCGCCTGGGTGGGGGCACCTGCCCGGAGCCCTTCCGGCTTTTATTCTCGGTACCTCAGGCTCCCCTGTGCTCTTGCCCGGACAGGGACCCTTTCTACGGTCCTGGCTTCCAGATGGGGGTGGGGGAGCAGTCCCTCTGACAGGTGCTCACGGCCACCAAGGCAGGGGCTGCAGCCACCAAGCAGGAGTCTTGTTTTTATTTATAATAAAATCGTTGGGGACACCTCAGTGCTGGTCTCTGGCCTTGTCCTGCTAGGGTTCCCGAGGGAGTGGGGAGGGAGGGCAAGGTGAGTGGCACACACGGGTCCACGAAGCAGGAGGGGTCGGGGAGGGGCCTCTAGGCCCAGCGGAGGCACCTGAAGAGCCTGGGCCCCTCAGCCTCATGGCCCAAGGGACCGCAAGGGGCAAGGGGCATGCCCGGTGCTGTCTGCTGGCTCTAGGGCCCTCAGTGGCTGTGGGCCTGGGCAGGCTGACCGTACTCTGTGGCCTGTTCCCTGCCCGGAAGCTGCAGAGAAGACCATCTACCAGAGGTGCAGGTGGGGTGAGGGTGTGGTACCCACACAGGCAAGGCTGGCAGCAGGGTACTCAGCCAGGGTGGGCGTCACAGTCCCCAAGGCAGATCATCTGAACTTAGTGACGGGAGGAGGTGGTGGGTGGTGGCCCTTTTGGACTAAAAGAATCCAGGTTGGCCGCATCTCCTCAGCACAAGTCAGTAAACACGTCGCCTAGCTCCTGTGGGTGGCGGCCTTGCCCACCCCACCCCCAGGGCATCTTCTGGGTTTGTAAATGCAGAGGAGACAGCTGGCCAGTGGGGACACAATGGGGACTGAAGGCAGACACCATGGGCACGTACACCTGTAAACACACACGCACGGCCACACCCCTGCTGGGATCCCACCCCTCAAAAGCCAACAACTTTCCTATGAACCCGAGTCCCTGCCAGCCCCCAACCCAGAGCTCAGCCCCTTCGCAGGGGCTGCAAGGCAGAGGCCGGCCCAGCAGGGCCAGGGGTCGACAGGGAAGGTCTGTGGGGGAGGGACGTAGGAGCCAGTGGCCTAGCCGGTCTAGCATCACATCTGAGGAAGACACGGGTGCCCCTGAAACCCGTATCCCGCTGCAGCCCCCCAGTCTCCTCGGAGTCCCCAGGATGCAGGCCCAGGTGTGTTTCTTCACACCCTACAGTGGTTCCAAGGGGGTGGATGCCCTGGGCCCTGCTGGGGTGGGACAGGTGGCAGGTACTGGCCCCAGGGGTGCACTGGGCACATGGCTGAGGAGGAACCACTGGGGAGCCGACCGGGACCCCCAGCCAGACAGCTTGGAGCCACAGGCAGGATTGGCACGGCCCCGCCCGACATGGGAGCAGTCACAGAATGCCCAGGTGTGGGGATGCCAAGTGCCGGCTGCCAGAGCCGGGGGAACACAGGAACACAGGCATTAAACCACAACGCTTCTCTGCCCCAGAGCAGACACCAAGTGGGGAGACCCTCCCAATGTCGGCAAAACAGCTGGAACGTGAACACGCTGTTCCCTCGAGAGGTGAATGTGAGACCACGATGCTGGCTGCCCACACGGTGGTCACGGGCCCCAGAGCCCAGCACCCACCCACGATTTTCCAAAAGGCTTCATTCTGCACCCAGCAAGCAATCCTAGGACATGTCGCAGCACCCCGTTGGCAGAGAAAGCAGCGTGGGCACTGAGGGACCACCACCCAGCCCCACCTAGCAGCCAAGTGCAACCGAGAGGCTGGAAGATACGGGGAAGAGGCTCAGGGCTCAGCCTGCGCTCCCAGTGCATCCTGGGGGTGGTGAGGGGTGGGCAGCCCGAGAGGAGGTGGGAGAGGAAGGCACTGCCCAGCGGCCGGCCCTCATAGGGACCCCTTCTCCTGCTCCTCTTGCCCTGCCAGAGTTTCAGGCAGTGGCGCCGACCCCAGGATTCCCACAGCTATGTGGGCAGGTGGCAGCTTCAAGGACAAGATGGTGCCTCTTAGCTGTGAGATCACAGCTAGCTATGGATACAACGGGATGGACAAAAGGGCTCAAGTCCTCACTGAGCCTCTAAGCCGAGCTGCGCCCGAGGGCGAGGTGTATCCTCCCGGCCTGAGCTCCTGCGCCTGGCTGCAGCCACCCCCCACTGTCCCTTCAGTACCAACAGGCATGTACTAGGCATCGCAGGACGGTGGGGCAGACGGGTCGGCCTGACTCTACCCAACATGACCCTCTCCCCATCGGGTCTGTGCTCTTCACCCACCCACCTTCCTGGAAATCAGGACGCCCTGCAGAGCAGCTCTAAGCACTGGCTCCCGGGCTCTCACTCAAACCTGGCGGATCGGAGCTTCCAGAAGGGAGGTCCGGTAACATGCGCGGGACTGTTATATGAGGGGCAGGAAGCTGTAGGTGTACCCAGGACAGGGCTCCAGACGGTGCCTGTCGGGCCTGCTGTGCAGTTACAGCCTCTGAAGAAGCAGCTGAGGGGCCCGGCCATATCTCAAGGCAGCTGGGAGAGCCACTGACCCCACCAAGCCAAAGCCAGAAGGGACTGAGGCAGAGCCCACCCCTGCCCTGCTATGGGGCTGCGGTGGGCAGCGGCCGTGGGCACAATGCAGCCGCGGTGCAGGCTGTCCGGCAGGGCCCGCAGCAGCTCACCTTCACGCCACGGACGCGGAACTCGGCCAGGGCTCTGCTCATCTTGGTGGCGGCTGTGGGGTGGTCTTTGCCATGGGCGATGACCTTGACCAACAGGGAGTCGTAGTGGGGAGAGATGACGGCACCTTGGAAGGCGGAGGCATTGTCCAGGCGGATGCCCATGCCCTCTCCGCTCCGGAACACCTGCAGGGAGAGGGGTGTGGACGTCCAAACCAGGTCACGGGTGGGAGTCAGGCTCCATGATGTGGACACCGGGCAACCCCCTCCCCTTTCCCTGTGAGTTGTGCTTTATTTCGGCCAGGAAAACCCAGGGCACCCCCCCCCACACCCCCCAAGCCCCACAGTCACTGCCGCCTCCTCCCTGGAGGGGACCCTGACGTGGACAGACAGGGAGAAAGCCTGCCACATTGAAAAGGCCCTCCCATGCCTGCCTGACACCCCCTGCCTTCCGGATTCATTTGTTCATTCACTCATTGCACAGACGCTCAGAGCACCAGTGATGTGGCAGGCAGTGGCGACTGAGCACTCGAAGTAGAGTCCTGTTCCCACAGGCTCTAGTGTGCTACGGAAGAGACAGACAGACAGGGAAAGCCCAGGTGGCAAAGAGTGACAGGAACCCTGAGGGACAGTGAAGCAAGAATGGGGCAGGCAGGCCGAGCAAAGAGGTCAGAGGGTTTTTCTTCTGTTTTGTGTCTTTACCTAGAATATAAGAGTGATGGGGAAGGCCTCCCGGCCACCCACCTTCCTTCCAAAAGGGGCAAAGGGAGGAAGACGGGGAGGAGGAAGTGAAGGAGACAAGCAGATAAGGAAAGACCGAGAATTCGATGAAGGAAAAGTGATTATGTGCAAGGAGGGAAACAGCCAGGCAGGCACACACACACGTACACACAAGCACGCATGCATACACATGCGCATGCATCGTGCATGAATGTGAGCACACGTGAGTACACATGCACACATTACACATGAACATATGCACACATGAGCACACATGAGCACACATGCACAGGCACATGGACACACGCACACATACAAGCATACACGGACACCAGTACACATGGTTACATGTGAAGACATATGAGTGCACACAAGCAGACATGCACACACATGCACACACAAGCACAAATGAGCATACATGCACACACAAGCACACATGGACATAAGCACATGCACACATGATCACATGTGCACAGAAGACACACTAGCATGTGTGCACATGTGAGCACACATACATACACACATACCTGAGCACACACAAGCACACACAAGCATGCACACACACAAGCACACATGCACACACCCCCCCAAGAATGAGAAGCAAACAAAAAGAGAGAAGGGAGAGTGAGTGGGTGGGAGGCAGCCAGGCAGAGGTAGGTGAGGGCTTCCGCAGTCTGCTGGAAAGGACGCCCGGGGGTGGGAAAGGGGCTGGGGACCGGTGGGCAACTCCAGCACACACATACGCACATGTGTGTGCACCCGTGTGTGCATGTGCACAGGCATGCATGTATGTGTGCATCCACTCCCACATGCACACATGCTTGCAGATGCACGTGCACCCCTACGGCAGGACATGGGGCAGAGCTGACACTGAGGGAGGGGTTGGGGGCATTTGGAAGGTCCATATAGGGAAGACGCGGAGTGAGAGGGTCGCCCCGAGGGGCTTGGGGCACCCACTGCACCACGCTTCCGTTTCTGAGGGGCACAGGCCTGTGTTCGATGAAAAGGAACTTAATAAAATATTGAAGGGTGAACACTCAGCCGTGAGCAGGAACTGTCAGCTAAAAATATTTCGTGGTAAACCAGGCTCTAAGGAGCTGGGCCTGTCAGCAGAGCTGCAGACAGACAGCAGCGCGACAGGGCCGGGACACCCTGCTGCCTGCTGGCCGAGGTCAGAGGACTCGGGCCCCCTGGACGGAGTCCGCCTCTGGCCTCCATCTTTCCAGAACCTGAGCCCAGCCTGAAGCCCTGGCTCGCCGCCGACCGCGTCCTCCCAGCTCCACCCTTGCTGGCGTCACTGGCCCAGGAGCCCAGGATCTTGTCCCCAGTCCCCCTCGCCTGGCCACATGGCTCCTCCCTGAGCTTCTCCAAGGGCCCTGCCCGCCGGGCTCGGGCCAGATGGGCAGTGCTGAGGCAGCACTACAAGAGATGGCATGCTGACCCGCAGGACCCAGAGGCCGCCTGAGCCAGGAGGGATGAAGGGGAAGGGATGGGACCAAGCAGGGCTCCGAGGGAGGCTGGAGACGGCAGCCAGGGGAGAGAGAAGGCCAGCAAGCCCGGCCAGCCCATTCAGCAGCCCCTCTCACGTCTCCTCTGGCCACTGCAGCACCTGGGCTCCGAGGCCTGCTGTCTCTTCCTCGCCCCACCACCTCCTGACACCCCATTCCCCCCTGCCCGTGGCCCGGATCACGCCTGCCCCTGGGACTCACGCCCCAATCCTGTGCCACACCCCTCAGCAGTCCCTTGGCCAGTGGCGCCCTGGTCAGATGCCGGCGACAGGCTGGGAGTCCTGGCTCTGCTCTCCTGCGGGAGAGTGCCAGGCCGAGGAGCTGGGCCTTTCCGGGTGCACTGCAACCTCTCTGTTTTGCACATAGCAGGCTGCTCCCCATGTGACCTGCTCACTGGGTTTCCCGAGGCTTCGTGGCGCCAGTCTCCTCCTCAGAAACACTCTCCCCCTTTCCATCAGACAGCCAGCCCCCCACATGCTCTAAGCTGGCTTAAGACCACCCACTGGGGGCCCCTGCTGCAGGAACTCCTGGGTGCGGTGCTGCCCACCTCGATGCGGCCGGTGTCGGGCTGGAAGCCGCGTGTGGGGTCCTCCGTGGTGACCCGGCACTGGATGGCACAGCCATTGATGCGGATGTTCTCCTGCCGCAGGCCCAGGTCCGGCAGGCTCCTGCCCTCTGCCACGTGGATCTGGGCATGGACCAGGTCCACACTGCAGGCGACAGGAAGACCCGAGGGGTGAGCGGAGGGGCGGAAGCAGAGGCTTGGGATGGAGGACAGCAGTGTGACACCGACGCGGCCCCCACACCCTCCCTTGCCACCAGGGTGATGGCAGACTGCACTCTAAGTGACAGAGGCCCCAGCCACCGCCCAGGAGCCTGTGGAAGGACTCAGACTGAGCTGGGCCCCCTCTCGTGGCCGAGACGCCCTCCCTGAAAAACTCTGCCCTCTCCCCCTGCCTCCTCCCCAGCTCTCTGTCCTCCTGCGGCTGAAACTCTCCATCTGTCTGTCCAGTCTGGTTCTGAAGCCTCAGTTTGCTAGGTCTGAGGGTCAAGACCATTCTTATGCGTGGTACACTGTGCGCATGTCGGGGGTCCTGCAGCTGCAGGAGGGCTGGTGCAAGAGGGGGGCACAGCAGCCAAGCCCCCACCCTCCCGGTTCTCACTGGCGGCTCCTGACACCCTCCCCAGTGAAAATTTCCACGTACAAGGCTCCCTAGGGTGCCTGGCTTCCCTCGTTCAGCCCTGCAGCCTGTCACGCTACTGAGGACAGTCGTACATCCAAGGAACAGCTGTTACAAACACAACCCGCAAGGTGTGACATCTATTGTCGCTGAGGCTGGCAGGGAGGGTGGCCCGGAGAACACATGGCAGATTGCTCTTCTCTGTGTCTCCCGCTCACCCGCTCCACAGTGGTGACGATAATGACCATTTATCGCCACAGCTCCTGCCGCCACAAACCATGGCTGTGCCCTGTATCTGCCCCTGAGGTCCCCGAGCTCCACGCCTGGTGACCCAGGAGGAACCTGAGGCCCAGAGTGTCTGCCCACAGAACGCTGCCTCAGAGCAGCAGAGACATCACCCTCAGAGAGCCTGGGCCCAGCGGCAACAGATCTTAGCAGCATGATGGGGAAAGTTCCAGGGTCTCATGGGCCATACACCTTGACTCAGACCCGTACCTGAGACAGTGAGGGGCTCCATACACCTGTGGGGGAGGCTAGGGCAGGAGACCAGCCCATAGCTGCCACACCAGCTAGCATTGGGAAAGCAAAAGAAGTCAGGCCTGTTCCATGGTGAGACGGACCGTGGCAAGGCCAGGCTAAGCACTCAGCGGGCTCCAAATACGCATCTTGAGACAATGCAAGACCATTTTCAGTTGTTATTTATCAAACAGGCAGATTGCTGAAAATGTCCACATTCAATGCTTACAGAAGAACAGACAGGAACAGCCTACCTAGAACTGAGGCAAGATGCCTGTCTCTGACCCAGTAATCAACTCTGGGGCGTCTCCCCAGACCTCATCAAGTCAAGGATGTTAAGTGACGCACCCTCAGTTACTACAAAATCTGGGAGCAATCTAACCATCAGGTAATAGAGACTAAGAGAGTAAGTCATGAGACGTACAGATGATCAAATGCTGTGCAGCCACAAAGCACTCAGCTACTAATCCAAATGTTGGTGGTTCAAACCTACTCAGTGGGGCTCCATGGGGAAAAAAACTGGCAATCTACTTTCACAAAGCCTGTGTTTTATTGACTATGTGAAGGCATTTGACTGTGTGGATCGTAACAAACTGTGGGTAACATTGAGAAGAATGGGAATTCCAGAACAATTAATTTTGTGCTCATGAGGAACCTGTATATAGACCAGGAGGCTGTCATTTGAACAGAACAAGAGGATACTATATGGTTTAAAATCAGGAAGGGTGTGTGTCGGGGTTGTATCCCTTCCCCATACTTATTCAATCTGTATGCTGAGCAAATAATTTGAGAAGCTGGACTATAAGAATAAGAACGTGGCATCAGGATTGGAGGAAGACCCCTTAACCTGCGATATGCAGATGACACAACTTTACTTGCTAAAACTGAAGAGGACTTGAAACACTGATGAAGATCAAGGACAACAGCCTTTAGTATGGATTACACCTCAAAATAAGAAAACAGAATTCCTCACAAGGGACCAATAAACATCACAATAAATGGAGAAAAGATGAAGTGGTCAAGATTTCATTTTATTGGATCCACAATCAACACCCATGGAAGCAGCAGTTAAGAAATCAGATGACGTTTGCACTGGGCAAATCTGCTGCAAAAGACCTCTTTAAAGTGCTAAGGAGTATTAAGATGTCACTTTGAAGACAAAGGTTTGTCTAACCCAAGCCATGGTATTTATTTTTAATCGCCTCATATGCCTGTGAGAGCTGGACAATGAGTAAGGAAGACCGAAAAAGAGTGATGCTTTTGAGTTGTGGTGCTGGTGAAGAATACTGAAAGTACCATGGACTTCCAGAAAAATCAACAAATCTGCCCTGGAGGAAGTGCAGCTGGAATGCTCCGTGGAAGGGAGAATGGCCAGACTTTGTCTCACCCACTTAGGTCATGTGGTCAGAAGGGACCATTCCCTGGAGAAAGATGTTATTCCTGGTAAAGTATAGGGGCAGGAAAAAAAAGGGAGGCCCTCAACGAGATGGACTGACACAGTAGCTGCAACGACGGGCTCAGGCATTGCAAGGGTTGTGAGGCTGGCTCAGGACCGGGCAGGGTTTCGTTCTGTTGCACGTGGGGTCACTATGAGTCGGAGCTGACTCTATGGCACCTAACAACAGCCAAGAAAACCCTATGGGGCAGCTCTACTCTGTCACATGGGTCACTATGAGTTAAAAAATCCACTCAGTACCATATAACAACAATGACAGCAGTATTTAGAAAGAATAATGGCATAGGGAAATGCCTCCAAGAAATGTTAAATTAAAGGGCAATAGACTAGTACACCATGCGATCCTCAGCCTATACGACTGTGAGACCAGAAGAACTAGATGGTGCCTGGCTCCCACTGTCAGCCACTCAGAGGGGGATCTATGGAGGAGATCCTGGATAGAGTGGGAGAACAATGTGGAACAAAACTCAAAATCATCTTTAAAAAAAAAGGGACCAGGTTTGCTGGTCTGATAGAGCCTGGTGGAACCCCTGAGACTATGACCCCTAGCTGTCCTTCAGGTCTGGAACTGAACCCACTCCTGTGGCTTCCAGCCAAACAAAACACAGGCCTATGAGCTGAGCATTTACAATAGGTAGACACACTTCTTGGAGAGAACAATCATGGGAGAAAGAAGGGCTGTATATGCACAGGGAGACAGCTCAGGGGGCAGGAGTCCATGGAGGGATGGACACAGGGAAGAGGTGACTATGGGGAGGAAGTGGGAGGGGAGCTGTTGCATTGTGGGAAATTTCAGTCAATGTCATGAGACAAAATGTATGTGAGCTCCTGTGTGGAAGATGAATGTGCTCTGTAAACTTTCACCACAATCACAATAAAAATTTTTTTCAAAACAGGCAATAAAAATTCTACATAGAACATCTCGATTTTGTACGAATAGTCATATAAAAATATAAGCCAAGGTGGAAAGAAACGAACCACCAGACAGAGTGGGCACGGCAGACACGGCACGGTGGAGCAAGGCCGGAGAGATGCGGCGTAAGCCCAGCTGTGTGACCCCAGGCAACTCTCTGGGCCTCTCTGTCTTCAGGAGGATTGGCGCCTTCCACACAGTGCTCTGGTAAGGGTCCCAGGAAACACTGCAGCTCTGGCCTGGAGCCCAGCCGTGAGCTCTCAGCAGGGGGCCAGAGATCATCCTATTTGCTCCTTGTACTAATTTTCAGTGACTATGGAATGCCTTCCTAATGACAAGACTAAAATGGAGCACCTGGTTCCAAGTGCATTCTGGCCTGAGTGGATGGGCTCTGAGCCCCCGGGCACGATTCTCCTGGTCACGCTCCCCGAGTAGCATGCCATGTGGCCTTCTCATTAGGACTGAAGATGCCCTCTTGGCTCTCCTTACCATCTGCAGTTCCTGGACCTCCCACCAAAGTTGCCCCTCTCTGTGACTGAGACCCCATTCCCTCACCCAAGCCCAGCCTGACCCAGCCCCCACTCACTCTGTGATCTCCTCGGTGACCGTGTGCTCCACCTGCAGCCGGGAGTTGACCTCGATGAAGTAGTGCCTGCCGTGTTTGTCCACCAGGAACTCCACAGTGCCCGCATTCTCATAGCCCACCTGTGGGGCGGCTGCATCAGTGGGATGCAGAAGGCTGGGCCCCATCTCACCCTCGGGTTGGCCCTCACAGAAGAGCAGACCAGCAGCCAACCCCTCCCCCAGAGACAACAGGCACAGCCCCAGCTCTGGCCTCGGCTGCACAGCGACAGAGTGCCCGGAACCCAGACCCCCTCATGCAGAGACCCCTCCCTTCCTCCAGCTCAGACCCTGCCTGTCACCTTATTGGCTCTCTGGCACGGCACCCACCCACCAGAGCCCCGCCGCCCGGACCCATTTCACACTGGCGGCCCCAGCCAGATGTCATTTGACAGCAGTGATGCCCTACCTCCCGTTTAGCCCTGACCCAGCTCCACTTCTGGGTCCCCTGCCCCAACACACACTAGGCTCTCAATTGTTGTTGTTGTTGTCATGTGCCGTCGAGTCAGCCCCGACTCATAGCGACCCCTCCTTGGGTTTCCAAGGCAGTATCACTACGGAAGTAGGTTGCCCAACCTTCCTTCCGAGGAGTGGCTAATGGGTTTGCACCGCCAGCTGTCTGGTTAGCAGGCAAGTGTCTTAGCCACTATGTTACCAGAGCTCTCAATTAGCACCCTCAAATCTAGGCTGGAAGGAGACGGGGCCTAATCCAGCAAACGAGAACAAACTCAGGGCGAGATGACTCTCAGTGAAGGAGGGGAGCCCCAGCTGTAAGGAGGTCCTGGCCAGGCCTCACATCTACTGCAGCTGCAGCCCAACCGAGAAGCAGACCCGGCTTCCGGCATGAGGAGGCCATCTCTACAGGCCGGGCTGCCTGAGTGGGGCTGAGGTGGCACAGCGAGGAGGGGGCACAGGACGAGGCCAGGGAAGAAAATGTGGACACGCCTGGTGCCGGGGGTTCAGGGAAGGGAAGGTGAAGGTAGGGGCTGAGGAGACAGGGTGGGAAATGAAGGCCTGGGCCCGGGGGGCGGGGGGGGGGCAGAGGAAGACAGATCACATCACTGCTCAGGAGGCAATTCGTCATGCTCCCCTAACCACACTCCTCACTCTAGCACGTCACCCAGCGAGCAGAGACCAGCAAGATGGGCTTAGGAGGAACAGATGACAATGCCTTGATGGAGGAGGCAGCCGAGAGGAGTGAGGAAGAAATGCCTGAGTACATCCCTCTGGACAGAACCCACTGTCCCTCCCTCGCCTCCCTGCTCCCAGCCGCTGTCTGCCCTGTGCCCAGGTGACCACCTGCCATGAGGCTGCCCACTCCCAGCCGCTGTCCACTCTGTGCCTGGTCACCCTCGGCCTCCCTGCTCCCAGCCGCTGTCCACCCTGAGTCCAGGTGACCACCAGCCATGAGGCTGCCCACTCTCAGCCGCTGTCCACTCTGTGCCTGGTCACCCTCGGCCTCCCTGCTCCCAGCCGCTGTCCGCCCTGAGTCCAGGTGACCACCAGCCATGAGGTCTGGTGCCCACAGAAACACCAAGTGCCATAGGCCCAGGGTCCCTGTCTCTAAGTAGACCCTGCCTGGTGAACCCTGGCCCCTTCACCTGCTTAGCAAGTTTGACGGAGTCGCTGGTGAGGCGGGTCCGGAGCTGGGGGTCCAGATGGGCAGCAGGTGCGATCTCCACCACCTTCTGGTGCCGCCGCTGGATAGAACAGTCTCGCTCATACAGATGCAGGATGTTCCCGTACTGGTCCCCTGGGGGGAGGGAAACGGCTCAGCTGGGCAGGAACCTAAACGCCTCCCAGAAGAGCCTGGTGGGGCAGTGGTTAGGGGTTGGCTGCTACCTGAAAGGTCAGCAGTTTGAACCCACCTGTGGCTTCGTGGAAGGAAGACCTGGTGGTCTCTGTAAACATCACAACCCGGGATACCCACAGGGCAGTCTACTCTGTCTTGCAGGATGGCTACAAGCGGGGCTGATGCAATGGCACCCAACAAAGGCCCCCTAACTCCTGAGGACCCCAAGTGACCAGTCATGTCTGCACCCAGCAGTGGGAGGTGCAGAGAAATGCTGCCACTCCCCGCCCTGCCCCCAAGAGCCCGCTGTTCTGGGGAGCCCCCGACACACCCCAGGCTATCCCAAAGGCCCACTGCTGGAACCCAGGAAGGCCAGGACCTGCCCAGCTCCCGCCTCCGCCGCCCAGCCCTGGCCGCACCCACTCACCCAGGATCTGCACCTCGATGTGGCGTGGCTTCTCGATGAACTTCTCCACAAATAGCGCCCCGTTCCCGAAGGCAGCCAGGGCCTCTGAGTAGGCGCGGGTGTAGTTCTCCTCCAATTCCTGGGGACACACAGCTCCTGTCTCCCTCTGCCACGCCCTGGGTTCCCGCGCCCCAGCACCTCTGTGTTTCCCTCCACCACACCCTGGGCAGGGCTTCCCACGCCCTGGGCAGGCTCCACTCTGCGGAGGCTCCCGGCACTGGCTTGTGCTCACCTCGTAACTGTGGACGACCCTCATGCCACGCCCCCCGCCCCCATAGGCGGCCTTGAAGATGATGGGGAAGCCGTAGGTGCTGGAGAACTCATGAGCCTCGTGTAGGGAGGTGATAGGGGCGTCTGTGCCGGGGACCACGGGGACACCTGTGGGGAGACAGGTGTGTGGGGGCCTCCAAACAGGCTGGCATCCCTGCCAAACCCACCAAGGACACAAACACCCTGGCCAGCCTTCTCCCTGGCGCTCCCTGCCTGCAGAGCTGCCTGGCCTTGAGGCTGCCAGCCACACTCACCAGCGGCAATGGCAATGGCCCGGGCCTCCACCTTATCTCCCATCTTGCGGACCACCTCGGGGCTCGGCCCAATGAACCGGACCCCGGCGTCCTGGCAGGCTTGGGCAAAGTCTGCTCGCTCCGAGAGGAACCCGTAGCCAGGGTGCACTGCGTCCACACCATTTTCCTGTGAGGAGAGGGTGGGTCAGGGACACAGAAAAACAAAAAGCAAACCAGTTCCCTCCAGTGGATTCCAACTCGTGGTGACTCCGCGTGTTTCAGAGTAGAACTGTTCTCCACGGGGTTGTGGGCGGCCATCAGTGTCTGGAAGCAGACTGCCAGGCCTTCCCTACAAGGCACCTCAGGATGGATTCCGACTCCTGGCTAAATGCTCAGGTGCAAAGTGCTAACTAAACACTCAGCACTTAGTTGTTGAGTGCTTAACCATGTGCTCCACCCAGGGGCCCCCAGGGGCCGGCGCTCTCCTCACACCCCTTTGCAGACCTTGACCAAACCCTCAGTTAAGCTGGCTCCATCTACTTAGCACACTGCCAGGGGGACGGATGCCAGGGAGTAAGGCCCAGGATGCAGTCCCTGCCCTCAGGACACTCCAAGGCGCGGCGGCCCCCAGCCGCCCGTGACCTCCCGCCCTGGCCCTCCCAGCCCCAGCTCCACCAGCCACTGACCTTGGCCACTTTGATGATGTCGGGGATGTGCAGGTAGGCTTGCACGGGCGCGAGGCCGCGGCCGATGAGATAGGCTTCGTCCGCCTTCTGCCGATGCATCTGGCCCGTGTCCTGCTCGGAGTAGATGGCCACGGTGCGGATGCCCAGCTCCGTGCAGGCCCGGAACACGCGGATGGCGATCTCACCTGGCAGGGGGCGGGGAGGTGGTGTCAGGGTCTGGGGTCCTCGGAGAGTCAGGAGGAGGAGGGTATGGAGCAGGAGGGGAGGCAGGCTGGGGGCTGCTGCCAGGGCCCCTACTCCCGGGCGCTCACCGCGGTTGGCCACCATGACCTTCTTGATGGGCTTGTATTCCAGGCGCCGGACATTTGGGGAGGCGGCGGGGATGGTGGAGACACGGCGAACGCACAGGAACCTCAGGCCCCCGCAGACCACATGGAACTTCAGCATCTGGGCGGGAAGGAAGGGCCCAGGTCCCAGAAGGCTCAGCCCCGAGCTTCCCAGGGAGAGGGCCAGTCACCTGCCCAGGGAAAGCCAGGCCCCCTGCACCCCAACTCCCAGCCCAGGCGACCAGCTTCAAGGGGGCTGGGCAGCCAGAGGTAAAGGCGCAAATCCAAACGCAAGGCAACCCACCCCCCTTACCCTAACCCTCGCCACGGTGAGCAAGGACACGCTTAGGTCTTAAAGCCACTTCAGAGGCCCCGGGCTCCTGCACACGGGCGTGTGTATGTGTGTGGGGAGGTGTGGTGAGGGGACATGGGCCCAACCCCTCACCGCCCTCTGCTGCCACCCACTGTGGGTGCACCCCGGCCCAGACAGCCCAGGCCTCACACCTCCCGCGTGGAAACGCGCCCCTGGGTCCTGTCCCCTGGGGCTCCACTCTGACGAGGTAACCAGGGAAGAGAGGGTTTCTCAGACGCAGCTGCTATGTGCTGGTGAATGGATCCCGACTGACAGCGAGCCCACGGGACAGAGCAGAACTGCCCCACAGGGTTTTCTAGGCTGTAATCTTAGGAAGGAGCTCTGGTGGCACAATGGTTAAGCACTCGGCTGCTAACCAAAAGGTCGGAGGTTCAAACCCACCAGTCTCTTCACCAGGGAAAGATGTGGCAGTCCGCCTCCACATAGATTACAGCCCTAGGAGCCCCGTGGGGCAGTTCCAGTTTGTCCCATGGGGTCGCTGTCAGTTCGAACTGCCTTGACGGTAACAGGTCATTTTCTGGGGGGCATGGGGATCTTTACAGGAGCAGCTCACCCGGGCTTTCTTCCGTGGAGCCTCCGGGTGGTTCTGAACTGCTGACCTCTCAGTTAACAGCCAAGAGCTTAACTACCAACCGTCCTCAGTGCACTCTATGAGGAAGCAAAGCTTCCTTCAGTTAAAATGCAGGTGTGGCAAGACCTTGTCACTGAGGGTCAGTAAACAAAGCAGCATTGTTCAGGTTTCCCACCCCCCGTCTGTCACACTGGCTCTGTGGTGGCCTGCGTGTTGCTGTGAGGCTGGAGGCTGAGCCACCGGTATGTCGAATGCCACAGAGTCACCCACGGTGGACAGCTTCCAGCAGATCTTCCAGGCTAAGACAGACTGGAAAGGATGGGGCCATCCACTTCTGAAAAAATCGGTCACTGAAAACCTTATGAATGTCAGTGAAACACTGTCTGATATACTGCTGGAAAATTCTATGAACAGCGGTGAAACACTGTCTGATGTAGTGCCAGGAGATTGGCCCCTCAGGTCGGAAGCACTCAAAATACGACTGGGGAAGAGCTGCCTCCTCAAAGTACAGTTGACCTTAATGATGTGGATGGAGCAAAGCTTTCAGGACCTCCATTTGCTGATGTACAATTCAAAATGGGAAGAAACAGCTGCAAATAGCCATTAATAATCGGAACATGGAATGTACAAAGTATGAATCTAGGAAAATTGGAAGTTGTCAAAAATGAAATGTAATGCATAAAAATCAATATCCTAGGCATTAGTGAGCTGAAATGGAGTGGTTTTGGCCATTTCGAATCAGACAAAATATGGTCTATTATGCCAGGAATGAACAAATTGAAAAGGAGTTGTCACATTCGTCATCAAAAACAACATTTCAAGATCTGTCCTGAAGTACAATGCTGTCAGTGATAGGATAATATCCACATGCTTACAAGGAAGACCAGTCAATACTGTTATTATTCAAATTTATGCACCAACCACTAAAGCCAAAGGTGAAGAAATTGAAGATTTTTTACCAACTTCTGCATCGGAAATTGACCAAACATCCAAACAAGATGTGTTATTACTGGTGACTGGAATGTGAAAGTTGGAAAGAAAGCATTGGTAGTTGGAAAATATTACACTGGACATCACATGATAGATATTTACAAGACCAGCAACTTATTCATTGCAAATACCTTTTTACAACAACATAAATGGTGGCTATACACAGACCTCACCAGATGGAATACATAGGAATCAGATCAACTACATCTGTGCAAAGAGGTGACGGAAAAGCTCAATATCATCAGTCAAAAGAGGCCAGCAGCTAACTGTGGAACAGACCATCAATTGCTCATATGCAAGTTCAAGTTGAAGCTGGAAAAAATTAAACCAGGAGCCAAAATATCACCTGGATTATATCCGATCTGAATTTAGAGACCATCTTAAGAATCGATTTGATGTGCTGAACATCAGTGACCAAAGACCAGATGAATTGTGAGATGACATCAAGAATATCATACACAAAAAAAGTAAACAGTCATTAAAAGGACAGGAAAGGACGAAAAGAACAAAATGGATGTCAGAAGAGACTCAAACTTGCTCTTACGCAGATATCAGATAAAGTAAATGGGAAAAGTGATGTAATAAAAGAGCTGAACAGAGGGTTTCAAGGGTGCCTTGAAAAGATACAGTGAAGTATTATAATGAAATGTGCAAAAACCTGGAGTTAGAAAAACAAACGGGAAGAACACACCTGCCATTTCTCAAACTGAAGAAACGAAGAAGAAAATTCAAGACTCAAGTTGAAATGCTGCAGGATTCTATGGGCAAAATCTTGAATGATGCAGGAAACATCAAAAGAAGATGGAAGGACTACGCTGAGTTACTGTACCAAAAGAACTGGTCAATGTTCATCTATTGCAGGAGGTGGCATGTGATCAAGAACCAATGGTACTGAAAGAAGTCCAAGCTGCACTGAAGGAACTGGTGAAGAACAAGGCTTCAGGGATTTATGGAATACCCACTGAGATGTTTCAACAAACAACAGCACCGGAGGCACTTACTTGTCTATGCCAAGAATTCTGGAAGATAGCTACTTGTCCAGCTGACTGGAAGAGAGCTGTATCTGTGCCCATTCCAAAGAAAGGTGATCCAACAGGATGTGGAAATTATCAAACAATATTATATGTGAGTGAAATTTTGCTGAATATAATTATAAAACAGTTGCAGCAGTATATTGACAAGGAACTGCCAGAAATTCAAGCCAGTTGCAGAAGAGGACATGGAATGAGGGATATCATTGCTGATGTCAGATGGATCTTGGCTGAAAAGAAAATGTAAATCCTGTGTGTTACTGACCATGCAAAGGCATTCGACTGTGTGGATCATAACAAATTATGGATAACACTGCAAAAACAAATGGGGATTCTAGAATGCTTAATTGTGCTCATGAGGAACCTGTACGTAGGCCAGGAGGCTGGTCATTTGAACAGAACAAGGGGACAATGCATGGTTTAAAATCAGGAAGGGAGCGCATCAGGGTTGTATCCTTTCACTGTACTTATTCAATCTGTCTGCTGAGCAAATAGTCTAAGAAGCTGGACTGTATGAAGATCACAGCATCAGGACTGGAGGAAGACTCATTAACAACCGTGATATGCAGATGCCACGACCTTGCTCGTTGAAAGTGAAGAAGACTTGAAGCACTTACTGATGAAAATCAAAGACTGCAGCCTTCAGTATGGATTATCCCTCAACATAAAGGAAACGAAAACTCTCACAACTGGACCAATGAGCAACATTATGATAAATGGAGAAGAGATTGAAGTTACCAGGGATTTCATTTTACTCGGGTCCACAATCAACACTCATGAAAGCAGTAGTCAAGAAATCAGACATCATATCGCACTGGGCAAATCTGCTGCAAAAGACTTCTTTAAAGTGCTGAAGAGCAAAGATGTCACTTTGAAGACCAAGGTGCGCCTAACCCAAGCCATGGTATTTTCAGTCATCTCACACGCATGTGAGAGCTGGACAATGAATAAGGAAGGCAGAAGAAGAGGTGATATTTTTGCATTGTGGTGCTGGTGAAGAATACTGAATATACCATGGACTGTCAGAAGAATGAACAAATCTGTCCTGAAGAAGTACAGCTGGAATGTTCCTTGGAAGCACGAATGGCCAGATGTCATCTCATCTACTTTAGTCATGTGGTCAGAAGGGATCATTCCCTGGAGAAGGATATCATGCTTGGGAAAGTGGAGGGTCAGTAAAAAAAAAAAAAGAGAGAGAGAGAACACCTTCAATGAGATGGAGTGACACCGTGGCTGCAACAACGGGTTCAAGCGCTGGCAGGACCGTGAAGACAGCCCAGGCCCAGGCAGTGTGTCATTCTGTTGACACAGGTCACTATGAGTTGGAGCAACTCAATGGCATCTCACAGCCACCACATTGAGTTTTTAAGGAGCTCTGGTGGTGCTGTGGTTAAAGCATTGGGCTACCAACCAAATGGTCAGTGGTTCAAACCCACCAGCTGCTCCACTGGAGAAAGATGGGGCAGTCTGCTTCTGTAAAGATTTACAGCCTTGGAAACCCTACGAGGGTTGCTATGAGTTGGAATCAACTCAGTGGCAGTGGGTATCGCATTGGGGAAAAGAGACCTTTGTTCTGTCCAAAATTTAATGAAAGTCTCTCTACTGAACCTGTTTGAATCTGAGGTCTCTTTCCCCTAATATAGTATCCAACTTTTACAGGGGTTCACTTATACCCCAAAACATAGAGAGGCATGAGAGGTCAACCACCCTCATCTTACAAACGATGACAAGAAGTCCCAGACCCGTGAAAGGAGACGGACTCAGGCCACACGGCTGCTCACGGCAGAGTCCCGGCCAGCACCATCCTCCCCCAGCTCCAGAGCCTTTACCCAACCGTTCAATTTAGTTCTTAGCAAAAGGTTTTTCAAACACCTGGCCATTTTGTGTTAAGTGAGGGACAGGTAAACGTATCCAATAAAGAAAGCAAACGTTGCCTTCAGTGTATGGCCGCTGACAGGGAGAAGGAGAGATACAGACCGGATGACCAGAGAAGAAGCAAGGAAGGGAGAAAGAGAAGTGAAGCCGTGGTCTGCAGGCCGGGCTGGGGACATGGGCCGCCACTGAGGCGGTTCTCACTCGCTCACGTGTGGGGGGAGCTGCTCCACAGCGTTTGCTGTGTTCTAAGGGGCCATTGAGTCGGTTCTGATCCACAGCGACCCTCCGCACAGCAGAACGACACACCGCCCTCCCGCACCATCCTCACGTTTGTCACTAGGCCTGAGCCCATCCTTGCAGCCGCTGTGTCACCCCACCTCTTTGAGGGTGTATGCAGGGACTTGCTTAATGAGGCTCTTCTGGCCATGGTCTCGATGACTGTCACCAGATGACTGAGTGGAGCTACGCAAAGGTGAGGTGCTCTGGGGCAGGGCGCCGAATGGCTTGTTCATAACATCAGTAAGGCACACGGCACCCTTTCGGGGCTGGGACTGTGCAAATCAGGTGTATGGAACCCTAGTGGAGGATCGGTCAGCTGTGCCATCTTGCTGGGCGTAAAATGAGCCCTCCCAGAGGCGGAAACGGGGACTCTCACTACCATCGAGAGAGAAGCCTGCAGTGGAGGGCGTCCTTGGACCTGAAGCGCTGCGCTGAGATGACGGCAGAGAGAGGGCAGCAGCAGAACCAAGAGACCAGCCCGAGACAGCGTGGCGAGCTCACCAGCCCCCAGAGTGAGAACGCTGTGTACCCCTGGCTAGGAGGCCTGCCGGTGCGGGGGGAGCACCCAGGTGCCGCTACCGGCAGAGCTGAAGGAGCTCTGTAACGCTTGCCCGGGGAAGGCAGCGGCCAGGCCGAGAGGCCAAGGACCAGGGAGGCGAGCCGAGGACACAGCAGAGGAGAGACTGTCCCGATGGCAGAACCGTGTCCTAAGCGTGCTCCTGAACCTGAACGGTACCCTGTTACTCCCCTAACAAACCCCACAATCACGAGTATTGTCTGTGAGTGCCGTAAGGCCACTGCAAATCTTATCAAACCCAGCAGAGAAGGAGTGAGCATCGTGGAAGGGACGGCTGGTGTCAGAGTTGGTAAAAGGCTAGACGTCAGGGGCTGGTCAGGCCTCACAGGAATCAGCCGTGGGCTGCGGATGGTGACTCTATTTCCCCATCATGAGGTTAAGGGAGACAGAGGATGCTGCCCCCACGTCCTTTTTGCAGAGGGTCTTCCTCTATTTCGCTGCCCCTCCCTTTACCAAGCATGATGTCCTTCTCCAGGGACAGGTCTCTACTGACAACACGTCCAAAGTACGTGAGACGAAGTTTCGCTACCACTGTGTCTAAGGAGCTGTCCTTCCTCCTTCCAAGACAGGTTTGTTCCTTCTTCTGGCAGTCCGCAGTACAGTCAGCGTGCTTTGCCAAAACCGTAATGCAAAATGAGTCCGTTCTTCTTCCTTACTCACTGGCCAGCTTTCACATGCATATGAGGCAACTGAAAATACTACGGCTTGGGTCCTCAAGTCCTGAAGGTGACATCTTTGCCTTCTCACTTTAAAGAGGCCTTTTGTAGCAGATTCGTTGGATTTCTTGACTGCTGCTTCTGTGGGCTGTGACTGTGGATCCAAGTAAATGGAAACCCCTGACAACTCCAGTCTCTCCTCCATTTACCAAGATGTTGCCTGTTGGGTTTTCAATAGCTGTGGCCTTTTGGATGTAGATTGCCAGGCCTTTCTTCCAAGGTATCCTGGGTGGATCTGAACCACCCATCTTCCTATTAGTAGCTCAGTGCTCAACTGTCTGTGCCATGCGGGGAGCCCCGCAGGCCAGGGAAGAGGAAAGGAAAGCCCCTCCAGGCACAGGTCTAGGCTTTGGGTGGCGTGCGACCCAGACCCAGGAGGCCTCCACTCCTACAGGGCAGAGAGGAGAGCACAAGACGTAAGTATGTTCAGACAAGCTACAAAGGAGGCGACCTGGTGAGCGATGGGGGTGGGGGTGTCGAGACTGGATATTTGAGAAGGCCTCTCTGAGGGAGAGCACACAGTGGGACTTGAGCCATGAGCACCCGGCCGGGCCCAGGTCTGCCGGAACGCACTCCAGGTACGAGGAGCAGCAACTGCCGAGCCCCAGGGAGAAACAAGCCGAGTGCAGTCAAGGACAGACCTCGCAGCATGAGGCGAGGCTGAAGGTGTGGATGGTCCAATCGCAGAGACCCATCCCGGGCACGGGAAGGACTGGCGTCTGCTCTAAGCACCCTGGGAGCCGTCAGCAGGGGCCCACGATCTGATGCATGTTTGGGAACACTCTCCTGGCTGCCCTGAGAGAACGGACCTGCAACAAGTGCCCTGTGGGCCACACAGAGAGGAGGCACCACCTCTGGCGAGGTGCGGAGCCGTCGTGGGCTTCAGGAAATGCCTAGAGTACAAGGAGCAAGATTCGCTGAATGAGTCCTTATAGCAGGCAAGGGAAGGGAAGCAGCCCAGGGTTGGGGGAAGGCTGACCGTCCTGCCAAAAGGAGCAGGAATGGAACCACAGAGAGGTAAGAAAACCAAAACCACACTCACTGCCATCGGGTTGATTCTGACTCATAGTGACCCCCACTGGGCTTCCAAGGCTGCAAATCTTTACAGAAGTAGACTGCCTCATCTTCCTCCCGCAGAGTGGCTGCTGGGTTTGAACCATCGACCTTCTCATTACCAGTCAAATGCCTTACCCACTGAGCCACCAGAGTTCCTTTAGAGGGGTAAGAGCAGGGACAAAAACCTGGGCCACCCAGGCAAGCAGACGGTGCTTGATGCCATGGGCCTGGAGGAGACCACGCAGGGAGAACACAGCTGGAGGGGACGGGCAGGTCACCAGCCACCACTCAGAGTCTGGATGAGGTGGAAAAGCCAGCAAAGGAGGCTGAGAAGGAGCCATCCCTGAGGAAGGAGAGCAGCCAGGAAGCACAGAGCCACAGCCACTGGTGCCAGCCGGTGCTCTGGGAGGACGGAGTTGAGAGCTGCTGAGAGGCATAGCCAGACAAAGACTGAAAGGCGGCCTTTGCTGTGACCAGGAAAGACAGTACATTGGACTCTGAGGCAGACGGTCTGTATCACATCCCAGCAACACAACGTGGGCGGTTAACCTTGCTGGGTTCTGGTTCTTCACCTCTAAAACAGAAGGAACAACAACAATAACACCTACACTTTGTTTTTCCTTACTCACTACAGGGTGAAGAAACCTGCAGACACCCAGTAGCACCCATCATCAGCACCCAGTAGGTGTCAAGTGCATCCTGAAACCATGCACTAAGGAGGACACAGCACTGGGTGGTCTTCCCGCCAAAAACACACAAGTGAATCTAGTCAGGAGACGACATCACGCAAACTCAAATGACAGGCAAGTCTTCAGAATAACTATCCCGGACGCTCCACAAATGTCAAGGTCATGAAAGACAGGGACTGGAGAACTGCTTGAGATTAAAGGGGCTAAAGAGATACAACAAGCAGATGTGCACGTGATCGGGCCTGGGCACGTTACGGACGGCCTTGCGCAAGGTCTGTAGGTGATGTAGCAGTGCCGTCCCAGTAAGGGTTTCCTGAGCTCGGTCACTGTACTGTGCTGTTAGAGACTCCACATTCTTAGGACATAAACACTGGAGTATCTAGTGCAGGAGTGCTGCATCTGCAACTGGAGCTCACGGGGCTCAGGGAAGACAGGAAACGATGAAGCCGATGAGGTAAGTGGGAGTGCCAGGGCATACGGGAACAGGCTGCGAGAGAATTCTCTGTGCTACGTTGGCAATTTCTCAGAGTCTGAGATTACTTAGAGATAACAACCGAGAGAAGACTCATGGTGACAGTTGAGACGGAGGGGGCGCCAGCATTAGCGAGGACTCAGCGGTACCCACACCACGGGGGGAAGCAGCGGCTAGGAGCTCAGGGTGGGGCAGGGCTTGGCTGTCTCGTCTTATTTCTTCTGAAGCTAATGAACTCCAGATGTTATCTACAGGACTGGCACACCCTCAAACCACCTTCTGATTCCTCGCCTGCTCTCCTCTGAGAGGGTTACCAAGCCACCTATGAGGCAGGAGACCCTTTCCTGGCTGGAGCCGCTGGGAGCAGGGCAGGCACTGGGGGTCTGCTGCCCCCACCCCAGCGAATCTCACTGCTATCCCGGGCCCCAGAGGCCCCCATTCTGCTCAGGGTCCCAGGAGGGATCTGCAGTCAGCTGGGAGAGGACGTGGAGAAAAACTGCGGCACAGTAAAGCCGAGGGGAGGCAGGGGCCCCCCTCTAAGTCAAACACAGCAACAAAACAGTCCACACGCCAAACAACAGCATCACCGATGTTCATTTCCTGATTTTGATTACTGCACTGTGATTACTAGATCCGAGGGTACGGTTTATGCTCATCTATTAACCCAAAAAAAAGGAGCTCTGGTAGCATAGTGCCTAAGGCACTTGATTGCTAACCAGAAGGCTGGCGGTTCAAACCCACCAGCTACTCCTCGGAAGGAAGATTGGGCAATCTACTTCTGTAGTGATACTGCCTCGGAAACCCAAGGAGGGGTCGCTATGAGTCGGGGCCGACTCGACGGCACATAACAACAACAACAACAACAACATTAACCCAAAAGTTGGCGGTTCAAACCCACCTAGCACTGCTGCAGAAGACAGACAAGGCAATCTGCTCCTGTAAAGACTACACCCTAGAAACCCATGGGGCAGTTCTACCCTGTCCCATGGAGTCACTGTGAGCCAAAACCAACTCCACAGCACTTTATAACAGTAATACTGATTATGCACAGAATAGTCTCATCCTTAGGATATGAAGATCATTCTCAGTCTTCATTTATTCTTAATAAACCTTTAACAGCTTCACCTCACAAGAAAGAAAGATTTTCAAAACTGTGGGGCAGTTATTTACTTACTACGGCCCTTGTAGCCATGGTCTTTGTGACTCCCACCAGATGACTGAGTGGGACTATGCAAATATGAGGTGCTTGTGGCCCACCAAGGGGATTGGACAGCTTGCTACAAGTGTAAGTAAAGGGTGTGGCACTCTTATGGGGGTGGGACCATGCAAATAAGGTGTATGGAACCCTAGCAAGGGGATTGGTCAGTTTTGCCATCCTGCTGGCCTTCAAACGAGCCATCCCATTGGTGGAAAGGGGGACCTAATAGCACCAAGGCAGAAGAGCCAGGAGCAGAGGTCATCCTCTGGGCCTGAGGCCCCTTGCTGGGAACCTCCTTGACCCAGAAGACAGAGAGCTGTCTGTCTGACAGCTGAGACTGTGATGGACAGCAAGAAGGAGTGGCAGAGAAATGGCGGGAGAAGTGGGAGACCGGCAGGAGCCTGCACGGTGAACTTCATGGTGACTCTGGCCCACGACCAAGCAAGCTGATCGCCTTCTGGCAGGAGGCCTACAGGCAGAGTGGTGCCTCCAGGCGCTTGGTGGACACAGATTTGCCGACCCACCGAGCTACGACCCACCGAGCTACAGCCGTCTTCTGGCAGGCAGCTCACTGACAGGGTGGGGCGCCTCTGAGCAGCTCACCACCCGGCTCCTGTCTCCGAGCACTCAGCAGAGCTCAAGGAACCCTGTAACACTTGTCTGAGCAAAGACTAAGCAGCTGTGGGCGGAGAGGCCCAGGGCCAGAGAGGGGCCTGCCTGGGACACTGCTGAGAAAAGGCTGTCTCCTGCATAGCTGTGATCCTCAGTTGTAACCTAATAAACCCCATAATCCCAAGTATTGTCTGTGAGTCCTGTGTGGCCACTGCAAGAATTACGGAACCCAGCAGAGAAGGAGAGAAGGAGAGAGTGCCGTGGGAGGGACGGGTGGTGTCAGAACTGCCGGAGGTTGGAGGGTGGAGGCCTGCCTGACCTCTGCTTCACAGGAATCAGCCTCGGGCTGTTGCTCTTGATCTTCCTCCTGCCTTGTGAAGTTGTTGTTGTTGTTGTTATGTGCCGTTGAGTCGGCCCGACTCATAGCGACCCCTCCTTGGGTTTCCGAGGCAGTATCACTACGGAAGTAGGATTGCCCAACCTTCCTTCCGAGGAGTGGCTGGTGGGTTTGAACCGCCAGCTGTCTGGTTAGCAGGCAAGTGTCTTAGCCACTATGCTACCAGAGCTCCTAAGAGGCGGTCAAATGCCTCTGCCCACCACTGTTACAAAAACAAAACAGCAAGGTGCCCCAATCTCCTACATTACCAGCAGTGCTGTCAGCTGTGGTGGTCTGCACTGGCAAAGCTGCCAGAGACAGGCTCACGGGGCACCCAGGCAGAGCGCTATCAGGGCCTCTGGAAAGCCGATTGTGAAACCTATCACAAGCCTTTAAAATATTTATGCCTTTGGCCCAGTCATTGCGACCCAAAGAAACATGCTAAAATGAGAAGACAAATGCAGGAAGATGGTCAAGACAGCATCACATTCAGTCTTCACTATCCACACGGTTAGATTTCAAAGACCAGGTTGCCACGCAAAAACGAAGCATGATCACACCGTCACACAGCTGCCAAATTACAGGCAGCCCCCCCACACACACACCTGCAGGCTCTGCATCTTTGGACTCAAGCAACTGCAGATCAAAAGTATTAAATGAAAAAACAAAAAGCAATTACGTAGTCAAAGCAGCCCCTCGAAGGCTAAGAGGGAACACAGTGCTATGTCCATATGCTTATGTGGATTGGTGCTAGAAGTCATCACAGGTGACTTAAAATATAAGGGAGGCTATGTGTAGGTTAGGAGCTCTGGTGGCGTAGTGCCTAAGGCACTTAACTGCTAACCAGAAGGCTGGCGGTTCAAACCCACCAGCCACTCCTCGGAAGGAAGATGGGGCAATCTACTTCCGTAGTGATACTGCCTCAGAAACCCAAGGAGGGGTCGCTATGAGTTGGGTCTGACTTGACGGCACATAACAACAATGTGTAGGTTATATGCAAACACTACACCATTTTATCCAAAGGACCAGAACATCCATGGGCTTTGGTATCCTCAGGGGTCCTAGAACCAAGCCCCCTCAGATACCATGGGATGATGGACATCATCACATAACTGGTAAACCACTGAGGACCAGGGCCCGGCCAGTCACACATCACCTTAACCATCCCAGCCGGCATTACTCTCGCCTGGCATACTGTCAATGAACCTCGTTAATGTGCAAACTAGTCAGATAGTAGGTTTTCAACCAACTTCGTAAATGCAAAACGTCAGGTAGCGAGATAGTCGGTGTGGTGGTTACGTTTGCGTGTCAACCTGGTTGGGCCTGGTTGAGTGGCTGGGCAGCTGAATGTAGTTATTCCCCGTGGTGAGATTGGTAATTAACTCCATGGTGGAATCTATTGGAGCAGCTGAGTAACTGCTTTGGGTATGGGGTCTGCTTCCTGTACATAAGAAACAGCTTTGGGAATGGTCTCTAGCTTATGGCACGCTTGGACCCTGCATGTAGTTGTGTCATTGTCCAGCAGCCTGCCATGCTCTGCCGACCTTGGGACTTACAATGGACTTGAATTAATGGCCTGCTGTGTGGTTTGGTAACATGAGGACTGTGCACATTTTATTTGTCAACCTTGGGCTTGTCAGTCTCAGCAGCCAGTAGCTGCCTGAGTGAAGAGATGCCTCTAGCTTCAGTGGGCTGGGAGCAAGAGGCTGAGCTGAAGCCCAAGGTCGAGGGGCTTTCACACAGCCCCTAGAGCCTGGCACTTTGAAGTCAGACTTCCAGCCTCCTGAACTTTAAGGGTGCAGTTTGTTAAGGCTGTCCCATTTGTGGTAGATATTCTTGTCAGAGCAGCACTAGGGAACCAGAACAGTTGGTAAGTGAAAAGGAGGGGTATTTACCACAGCAAATAACTGGAAACCACTTGCAGATCAAACACAAGGGCCCCTATACAAACAGATGCTACATAACCTGTGCACCTGTATGAGTTCTGAGATCATGGGAGATGCTTATACCATGACGTGAAGCCAGAATTGAAAAAGGTAAAAGTGCCGAGGTAGTGTGCTCTCAGTTCGACTTCTGAAGGCAGGGAAGAGAGCCGGAAGGGATCACGCAGACAGGGCCCAGGGCTGCCACCGGGCGCTGGCATCCTTGAGGGCCTGCTGTCTTCCTGACGCTGCCCTGTACAGCCCGTGATGCCCACACTAGGTGTGTTGTTTATAATCAGAAAACAAACATACAGAGGGGACGGGAAGACCTTTAGAACAGGCTGCGGGGGCTGCGGAAATGTCGCCCGTGCTGGGGACCTGCTTCTATCTCATACAACGCTGGGCTGGGCTGTGAGTGGGGCAGGGTCTCAGGGAAGCCGACACCCCTGGCCCCACACAGCAGGGCCACCTGGCTTTGTCCACTCAGTGTTCTGTGGAAGTGTGAGGCTGAGAAGCCTCAGAGCTCACTGGCCACAGGCACTAGGATTCCAGATCCCCCGAGAAGCTTCTGGCTATGTCCAGGGAGGTACGATCTCTCTTTTCCTACCTGGGTGGGCTGGCTCCTGCCACCACTTGGTCACTTACCCTTCGTCTGTGGGTTAACAGCTGGGGTCTGTGCCCTGGCCCTCTCCCCACCACACACACTCCCCACTTTCTTCTCTGGGTAAAGAAAGGGCCCTGCAGAAGTTACATCAAACGGCCAGGCCCTCGGTCCCCTGGGAAACTACCAAAAAAACCAACCAAACCAAACTCACTGCCGTTGAGTCGGATCCGACTCAAAGCCACCCCTCCTTGGGTTTCCGAGGTGGTATTTCTATGGAAGTAGGTTGCCCAACCTTCCTTCTGAGGAGTGGCTGGTGGGTTGGAACTGCCAGCCTTCTGGCTACCACTCAGCGCTAATTTACAGCGAGGTGCAGGAGCGAGTGCGGGACGTCAGCCGTATGCCCTGTCCAGCCCTGACTGCACGTGGTAGGAGGTCAGGGGCTCCTCGGCGCCTGCCTTACAAAGAAGCCGAGGCCAGGCCAGTGGGGTGCACATGCACCCGTGAGCTCACATGACCCCACGCAGAGGTGGTGAAGCCAGTCTGGACTTGAGACCTGCAGTCCCAGGGTCTGACGCTGGCAGGCAGGCAGCTGGTGACAGGCGGGGAAAGGTCAGGGTCCTTGGCTGCAGAGCATTCAGGGGAAGTGGGGCAGAGAACAGCCACGTCGCCCACTGGCCGGGACCCGAGCTGGGCACCTCTGAGGTTCTCAGGGTCCTCATCTGTAAAATCGAGTAACCTCCCACGCCGGTGGGTTGTCCTGGACTTGGGCTGAGACAGTGCCCGGGTATAGTGGACATCTGTGTTAGTTCACCATGCTCAGCTTGCTCCCTGGCCATCAGAGTCAAGAATGAACCAGCCTGGGTGACAGCCCCAGCTGTCCACTCCCACTCCACAAGAGCCACACGGATACTCACTCTCAGCTCATTCCAGCCCCCATGCTCCCCCATCACACACGGCCCTACCGTGACCACCCATGGCTCTGTGCGGGGACTCGGTGGCCAAGTGCACCAAGGCGCCTGGCTCAGTCTGCAGATGGATAAACGGGCTGCAGCCCGGCCCAGGCATCCTGGGCGCACACCCACCAGGCCCCAGATGCACGCCTCCACGCATGCAGAGACCTGCCTCTTAGGGGAACGGCTCCACACTGCAGATCAAGCCCCGGGGTGCGCAGGCGTCGCGGTGTGTCTTCCAGGGAGCTCGGAACCACTTCTGGCCAGACGAGCTGAAGACGGGGCCCGCCAGCCCCGCTGCTCCAGAACCACTGGCCCCAGGATACAAAGTTCTCCAGCAGCGACTGCGACAGGCCTGGGCTGCGGCCAAGGCTGGAGTCAGGGGAAGGGGCGCCCAGCGGCTGCCCGCCTCCTCCCCTGCAGAGGCCAGGAGGCGGGCATGGGAGGCTGGCGTGCTGCCACTGCCTGGGAGAAGGGAGAAGGGAGAGGGGGAGGCTGGGTCATGCAGGGAGCAGGTGAATCACAGCCCCAAAGCCCTCTCCCCTGACCTAGGGGCCACCACAGGCTGTGAAAGGGGTACAGTGTAAGGGGATGCAGACATCTGTGACTGTTGTCGGGACACGCACTGCTCGAGGGTGAAGGCCAGCAGATCACGCAGGGACAGAAGGCTGGCCAGGAGGGGCTTGTGAATGCTGAGGTCAAGGGTCAAACCAGGCCTCAGCGTGGCTCCAGTCACATGCGAACCCAGCCCCCACTGGACACCAGGCCTGGACCAGCCCCCCAGGCCATCCCCACCCTTCTCAGAACCTGGTGAACCCAGCACCCAGCCTTCTCCTGTCAACCCCCTGACACCCAGGCTGGAGACTCGGCTGCAGCTGCCTGGTGGTTCCCAGGGCCTTTCCGGAACCAGCTTCCACCCTCTCCGCCCCCAGAATCCACTTCCCGGAAGCAGAGCTCGCGTGATGGAGCACGTCTGGGGGTGCTGAGTTTGAAGGGTCCAGAGGGAGACACCGAGTGGGCCCTCTCCCAGTGCTCCCTAAATCTTACCCCACCCCCGAAAGCCAGAGGAAGGAGCAAACACCCACCCCTTGTGGCAGGGAGACAGGAAGCTACGCGGGAGGGGGTTGCCAGGTGACAACCCATGGAGGGCAGCACCTGAGGTCAGAGGGCAAGTGGTAAGGCTGCCCTCGTGGCACCAACAACCCCCTACCCACAGCCCCTAGATGTTCTGCCCTGGGCACTAAGGGGGCTGTCTCCTGGCTGCCAGGCACGCGGCTGACCAGGAGCCAGCTTGTCTTCATAAAGACCTTCCAGACATTGGCGTCTCTCTGGCCACACCCAGTGGCCCCTCCCTCCTCACACCAGGTGGCGTCAGTCACAAAGAGCACCGCCCTCCCCGTGATCCCAGATTTGGGGGTTAGGGCTGGTTGACGGTTGCCCCGAAGCACTCAAGGTTTCTGCGAGTTTCGCTGATGATCTGCCAAGACTACAGGGGCCTCGTTCATGGAAAGCCCTCGCGCTCCGCACCTTCGGCCGACCCGGACCGCGTCCTGTCCCAGGAGCTGAGCACACCCCACACTGCTCGGTAGGAAGCCCTTCCCAGGGCCTGCGGCTCCCACAGGTGGCCCCACACAGCGGTGGCCGAGGACCGGTCCTCATGGGCGCAGCAGCCCCTCTGGTCACAGCCTTGGGGGACACCACGTTGTCTGCTTGGTGCTGGCAACACACGTAAGCGAAAAGCTAGTTTCCGAGTCGGGGGGGGGTGGCGGGAAGGGCAGAGCAATCGCCACCCCATGAAGGCGCCCTGGTTTCCTCCCCAGAGGCCTGGCAGCCCGGTTTGCTGGGAGCCCCGTCGGCCGTTTTTTTACACGTGTCAGTTGCCAAGCCTTTCCTGGCCTTGGTGGCGCACTGGAGGAGACAGGAAACAAAGCTCACTTGGGGTGCATGGACGGCTCCTCACCAGCAGGAGCTTCCTGAAGCAAGGGGCGCGCGGGGCACCGGCTCTTCCCCGCGGCCTCTCAGTGCAACTGCACGGACAGCGTCCCCTTCTGTGCCCTTCCGCTCCCTTGCCATGCTGATCAGTGAGCTCAGCGCCCTCCCTGTCAGAAGGGAGTGAGGACTGAGCCGAAGGTGTTACCACCACCTGTGGACAAGGCAGGAGAAGGGTTCTGATGTCACCCGCCGGTCCCTGGGAAGTGCCCTGGCTTCTTCCACAACAGAGCACGACCACTCGCTGAGCTCCACCCACGCGCCTGTGTGGGGCCAGCAGGAGGGGACGCGGGCTGCCCTGGGCTCCAGGCAGGAGGCTGGAACCTTCACAACTCTTGACAAGAAAGCAGGCTCAGCAAGAGTGAGCCACACACCCAAGGTCGCAATGCTCGAGCCAGGCGGGGACCAAATCTGTCAGCATCCACAGGGGCGGCCTTTGCCACCCACGCAGAGGGCGTTGTCACCCACTGAAAGGAGTACATCGGATTCTCATCAGAGCCACAGTGTGCGAGGCCCCTGGAAACCAAAACCCCAGATTCAAGATCAAAACCAACTCATTTCTGATTTAAAAAAAAAAACTGTCACTGTGAGAACCATATAGTAAGGTCACCGAGGCTTCTGAAGGGTCTCTGAGATTCCCACATGAGTGTGTCGCCAATGGGTGATTTCAATTTGCCCAATAAATCATCAGAACGTTATCAGAAACCCCACCGTTTCAGGCCTAAAGTACCTCTCCCCAGGCTGCCTCCTGCAACCAGGTGCAGCACAGAGTTCCTTGGCCAGGCCTCCGCTCTACGTTCTGGGCCGGCAAACACATCCACCGTGCTTCAGGGAGCCGTGCGCTCCGGGCAGTCCCGAATGGCTGTGGCTGCCAGGTGGCCGGCCCTGGGGTGTTCCTTCTAGAGTGGGCACTGCTTCCGTCTTCCATCTCCCGCTTCTGCACATGGCCTCTGGGCAGCTGAGGGCCCGGCCAGTGTATCAATGCCAGTGGCCCCAGGTCTCCACAGCCCAGTGGTGGTGCTGGAGAACGGCAGAGGGCAGTGAGACCCCAGGAACCCCCAGGCTAACTAACAAGGCTCTTCCGTGTCCACTTCCTACTGCCTCCTTGTGGCGCAGCGAATTACTTAAAACGGCCCTTCCAGCCACAGTCTTTGTGCCTCCCACCAAATGATATGCAAATGAGAGCTTGTGGCCCACCAAGGGCATTGGACAGCCTGCTGATAATATAAATAAGAGGCAGAGCACACTGATGGGGTGAGACCAGGCCAGCAGCACGCATGGAACTCTAACGTGGGTGGGGCTTGGTCGGTTTTGCCATCCTACGAGGCTGAAATGAGGCATGCCACGGGCAGGAAGGGGGTGAGCTCACTACCATCAAGAGGGAAGAGCCAGAAACGGAGCACGAACTTTGGACCCAAGGCCTCTGCACGAAACCCTCTTGATTCAGGAGACTGACAGCTGTGACACCTGAGACGGTGCAAGGTGGCGAGGTCGAGATGCACAGCAGAGCCAGGAGCCTGCCTGAGACAGTGGTGGGCTTCCCCGGAGTGGAAACGCTGGCGCCTTCAGGCAGGGGGCTGGCTGAGACAGTGGTGGGCTTCCCCAGAGTGGAAACGCTGCGCGCCTTCAGGCAGGGGGCTGCCTGCCGCCAGGCACTCGGTGCTGCTGGATTTGCCATCTTGGGAGCTAGGGCTGAGCGCCTTCAGGCCAAGGCTTCCGGCAGAGTGGGTGCCTAGGGCGTTATTGGCAAAGTGCTCTGTAACACTTGCTCAAGCAGAGCAGAGGCCAAGGGGCTCAGGGCCAGGCAGAGACATGCCTACAGGCGCTGCTGAAATAGCAGGTCCTGATGGAAGAACCGTATCCTGAGTCAGTTCTGATCCTGTGTTACAGACTGTTGCTTCCCTAATAAACCCCATGATCGTGAGCTTTGTCTGCGAGGTCCGTGCGGCTCTTGTAGGAATTACCAAACCTAGCAGAGAAGTAGTGCCTGGGACGGGCGGCTGGTGTCAGGACTGGAAAAAAAGATGAGAGGATGGAGGCATGTCTGACCTCGGCCTCAGGGAATCAGCCTTGGGCTGTGGATCTTGATCATTCTCCCCTGTGAAGTGAGAGGAGGTCACACACTCCACCACATGCCACATTTACAACCCCCCAGGCCCAACCCCAGCCCCTAGCCCCAGATGCTCCTCCATGCAACACCTCACACACACACTATACACACAACACACACACACAACACCCTACACACACATACCGCACACACATACATGTGCACACACCCCACACACACCCTCCACATGCAACACACCCCACACACACACACATACCACACACACACACTGGACACGACACACACCCTCCACACACACCCCGCATGCACACATACCACACACGCACCTTCCACACGCAACACACACTGCATGCACACATATCACACACATACACACACCACACCCACACACACTGGGCCCCATAACACACACATACACCAGACATACACACATCACATACACACATACACACACCACACGTACACACTCCCCCCGCACACATACCCACACACCGGATACATACACACACACACACACACAGCCGGCCCCAGCAGCTGCTGGCAAAAGCAGGTCAGAAGCAGAAAACACGAGTTCTTGGCAGAGGCCCCTGCAGTGTGACCCACGTGAGCCTGCTGGAGGGGCCGGGCTCAGGGAGCCTATCTCCACCGTCAGGCACAGTCCTGCCTGTGGCCATGGGGGCGTGGGCCGGCAGCTGGCAGGGTCTGATGACGGGACAGACTCTGGGACTTTCAGGCCCCAACAGGCAGCACTGACACGCCCATGAGAGGACACAGGAAAGATGAGGTTTCTGGAAGGGACTGAAGGAGGGAGACAAGAGAGGACAGTGGGCTTGGCCAGGACAGAAGGCTCTGCACAGGTCAGCAAACCCGGCGCTGCTCGGGGAGGCTCCCCAGCCGGGCCCTGCTCCTTCCAGGGACAAGTCAGCCCCCAGTGAGGCCTCCTAACCCCACTGATCACCCGCAACCTGGGGTCTAAGGCAGCAGGCAGCGGGGTATTGTGACAAGTGGTGCTGTGGAGGCAGCGTGTTTGGGGGCTGGGGGCGTCTCGGAAGAGGGGCACCCGAGGGCTCTCAGGGCCTTCAGGGGAGTCATGGGAGAGGAGAGACCCGCTGCGCGGCTGCAGCTGCCTTTCCCAGCCCCGTTCCAGGGCCAACACTGCCCCCTGGTGCAAAAGGGACGGTGCCGGCTGACAGGCCGCTCCACGCACACGGAGGCAGCAAGCTGGCTGCTTCCTTTCACACAGGCTCCTTGGAGCGGGGAAGGCTCGTGGTGGGGAGGTCGCCGCCCTAATCTCTCACATCCTTTAAGGCAGCTCAGGAGGCCCTCCTGGACATCCTCTCCAGGGCAGCCATCTCCCTTTGGCACGGCTCTCTCACTCCTTGCCACGCCCCGTTGTCCTGCTGATGGGGCTCTTTGAAGCCAGGGACCATCACATACACGTCTGTGTCCTCAGCAATGAGCTGGGCTGTTGGTGACCTGGCTGCTCCCTCAGCAGACACTGTGAGGGCCCCAGTCTACTCTGTCTCCCACAGGTGCCTCCAAGAAAGGACTGGCCACCTGCGTCTGAGAAACCAGCCTTTGGAAACCCCAAGGATCACTGTGCTACAGACACACGTGGGGCTGCTGGGGGTCAGAACAGATCCAACAGCCACTGGTCTGTCTGTCTGTCTTTTTTCAATCGTGATCTGGGTGAAAGTTGACAGAGCGAATTCATCTCCACACAGCAGTTCACACACGCTCTGTTTTGTGGCCTGGACTGCAATCCCCCCCATGTAACAGCTCTCTTCCCACTTCCTCCCTGTAGTGATCTCTTCCCTGTGTCCTTTCCTATGCATTCCTGCCCCCGGGGCTGTCTCCCTGTGTACACACTGCCCCTCTGGTCTCTCACGGTTGGTTGTTCGAAGGAGTGGACCCACCTGGGGTACGTGTTCAGCTGTTTTATTATTATTATTTCCAAAAAAATTAAATGCTTTCTTTTTGAAGGAAACATTTGAAAACTACAGACAACGCGGCTTTCAATATTTCACGCACACCCCTCTTCCAGAATCAACAAATGTTACGACATTGATGTATTTCCTTCACATTTTATGTTAAGAAAACAGGCCTAGTGAGACGTGATGCACAGAACTAAAACCGAAACCCACTGCCGCTGGGTCAACTCTGAATCTTTACAGAAACCGACTGCCACATCTCTGTCCTCGAGAGGCTGCTGAGTTCCACGCACCGACCTTCGGGTCAGCGGCCGAGTTCTCAACCACCCTGCTACTGGGGCTCCTTCAGTGGATGGAACACGGGTTTATTTCTAGCCCCTCCTGAAATCCCACTAGAACATCAATCAGTAAAAGGACTTTCTTTTTCAAGAGTACAAACCCACACGGACAAAGAATAAACACGTGGACAGCAACTGCTGAGAGAAGTCAGCACACTTTGGATGAAGGACGGCATGTGGACTGGGGCAGTGACCGAGTGTGGGGGGAAGCAAGTGGGGCCAAGCTGCCGGCTGCTAGAAAGTCTGGGCACAAATGGCTCCAGGACCTCAGAAGGTGGGCTGCAGACAGGAGGCGGGTCAGAGTCTAAGGAATTAGCCCCGGACCCCGCTCTCCAGTGGCCACCCAGCACCAAGCCAAGCAGGGAGCAAGGCAACAGCAAACGCCACGGCTGGGCCGGCACAGCTCTCAGGCATTCTCCGTGTTAACCCTCTGAGTCCTCACAGCTGCCCAGTGTGACCGACGGGTCCACAGCTGCTCCCGAGTCCACAGCACAGACAGGACGGGTCAAGTCACTTGGGTTAGAAAGTGTCACAGCCTATGCACACCTAGGGCCTGCCCCTATCAGGCAATGGCCTCTCTCAGGACACAGAACTCAGCCATGCAGATGTCCCAGCGTGGCCATCATGCCTGGCCTGGGGAGTGAAGCTCCTGGTGACAACAGGGGATGAGACAGACAGGAGACTGCAAAGCCCTAGGCTTCCACATCTGTAACCAGGGAGCAGGCTGGAGGCCTCCCCTCTGGGAAACCGACCAGGACGGAAGTCCTGCAGTCAGTGACCTTTAGTACATTCCCACACACAAAGCCTCCTGGCATCTCAGTTCCCACAGGGAAGCTCGCCAGCCAGCAAGTCACCTGTGCCCACCAACTCTCCATTGGTGTTAGGATGGCACTCTGCCATTAGAGTGGACAGGGACAGCCTCACCACCAGGTCTCCCAGGAAAGAAAGCTTCTAACCTGGAGAAGGACATCGAAACAAGTGGGGTGGGGTCTGAGAAGAACAGTCACAAAGTGAAGACACCGGGAAGGATGAGCAGCAGTCTCCCGGAGGCTGACGAGAAGCTGTCGCAGCCTTGAAGGAAGAGGCGGCAGCTATTTTAAAAAGGCAACAAGAAAGAGCTCTAGGAAATTAAAAATAGAGAGGTAGAGATTTTTAAACATAATAAATAGCAGAATTAGAAGACAGCTGAGGACATCACCAAGAAAGCAGAACAAAAAGATCGAAACAGGAAAAATAGGAGAAAAGGTAAGAAAATAAGATATCAGCTACCAGAGGGTCCCGGAAAGAAGAGCGAACAGTGGGGAGGAGACACGAGTCTCCTGGAACTGAAGGCCGTGCATTTCTGGGCATGATGACAAGAGTCCCGTCCGGAAATGGAACTTAGGAAGAAGCACATCAGCTTCCTGGGTGAGCTCCCGGGGGCTGCGGCAACAAACTAGGGAAACGTGGTGGCTTAAACCAACAGAAACAGAGTCTCGCACAGCTGTGGAGTCCAGAGTCTAGGTGTCAGCAGCTGTGCTCCTCGGAGGCTCTAGGGGAGAATCTGCTCCCAATCTCTTCCAGCTCCTGGTGGCTGCCAGCATCCCTTGGCTTGTGGCCACATCACTCCAGTGTCTGCCTCTGTCTTTACATCAAATCTTTCTCTTCAGCTGCTCTCTTATAAAGACACCTGTGGTTGGGTTTCAGGCTCACTCAGAAACCCAGGATTATCTCCAAGATTCCTAATCAAATCGCATCCGAAAGACCCTATCCCTGATGCAGATGATCATTGTGGAAGTTGGTTGACAAGGACATGGAGTTCATTATACTATTCGCTCTACCTCTGGTCAACATTCAACCACGGCAGCAAGTAGCATATGACCAAGCACTGATGGTACTGAAGGAAGAAGTCCAAGATGCACTAAAGGCATTGGCAAAAAACAAGGTGTGGTAGTTAAGGCTGTGTGTCAACTTGGCTGAGCGGTGATTTTGAGTGGCTTGTAATTATTCCCTGTGATGAGACTGGGTGTGGAGTAATCACCTCCATGTGGGAATCTGCTGTGAGCAGCTAAAAAGTTGAGGGGAGTTGCCTTTGGGGTACGGCCTGCTTCCAGTATACGGAGCAGCTTTGGGAAAGGTCCTAGCTTTTTGACTCCTTTTGGATCCTGCATTTGGCCTATCATCATCTCCGGTTCCTGGACCTGAATCAGAGGCCTGCTGTGTTGCCTGCCAACCCTGAGACTGCCTCCCTGCACAGCCCGTGAACCAACAACCGACCATTTTACCTCCCAATCTTGGATTTGTCGGCCTCAGCAGCCAGCAGCTGTGGGAGTCAGGAGAAGCCTCAGCTCACTCCAGCGGGCCTGGACCAAGAGGCAGAGCTGAAGCCCACGGTCAAGGGGCCTGGCCCCAGCCCCTGAAGCCAGAACTCTGAACTCAGACTTCCAGCGTAGCCCTCCCCTACAGTCGGCACTCTCAACTTGGACTTCTGGCCTAGTCTTCTCTTAAAGCCAGCACTCTAAACTCAGACTTCTAGCCTCCTAAACCGTAAGACAACACATTTATGTTTGTCACAGCCATCTACTTGTGGTATTTCTGTTATAACAGCACTAGAGAACTAAGAAACAAAGACTCCAGGAATTGATGGAACACCCATTTCGATGTTTCAACAGGCAGATGCAACGATGAAGTGCTCACTCATATGCCAAGAAATTTAGAAGACAGCTACTGGAAGAGATTCATATATGTGCCTATTTCAAAGAAAGGTAATCCAATGGGAAGTGGAAATTATCAAATAATATCATTAGCATCACATGCAAGTAAAATTAGGAATTCAGACATGGTTGCAGCAGTCCAGCAACAGGGAACTGCCAGAAATCCAAGCCGGATTCAGACGAGGACATGGAATAAGGGATATCATTTTTGATGTCAGATGGATCTTGACTGGAAGAAGAGAATACCAGAAAGATGAATACCTATGTTTTATTGACTGTGTAAAGGCATTTGATGGTGTGAGTCATAACAGATTATAGATAACTTTGCAAAGAATGGGAATTCCAGAACACTTAATTATGCTCATGCAGAACCTATTACATAAACCAAAAGGCCATTGGTCCAACAGAACAAGAGGATATTGCATGGTTTAAAGCAAGGAAAGGTGTGTGTCAGGGTTGCGTCCTTTAACCAAATTTATTCAGTCTGTATGCTGAGCAGATAATCTGAGAAACTGGATTATATGGAGAAGAATGTGGCATCAGGACCAGAGAAAGATCCATGGACAACCTGCGATATGCACACGGCACAACTGTGCTCGCTGAGAGTGAGGAAGACTGGGAGCACTTACAGATGAAGATCAAAGACGACGCCTTCGGTACAGGTCACACCTCAACACAAAGAAAACAAAAGTCCTCACAAGTGGACCAATAAGCAACATACGGTAAATGGAGAAAAGACTGAAGGATCCACGTCAATGCCCATGGAAGCAGCCAACAGCATATTGCATCAGGCAAGTGTTAAAAAGCAAAGCTGTCACCTTGAGGACAGAGGTGCACTAACCCATGTGCATACCTCATATGCATACTGGAAGTGAATAGGGAAGAACAGAAAGGAATCGATGCCTTTGGATTACGGTGTTGGTGAAGAACATTAAACACACCATGGACGACCAGAAGAATGAACAAGCGTGTCCTGGAAGAAGCACAGCCAGAGTGCTCCTTAGACGCGAGGATGGTGAGGCTCCTCCAGCTTACTTTGGACATGTTATCTGGAGGGACCAGTCTCTGGAAAAGGACACCACGCTTCGTGAAGTAAAGGGGAAGTGACAAAGGGGAAGACCCACAGAGGGGTGAACTGGCACAGTGGCTGCACCATGGGGTCAGAAAAAGCAACAACTGTGCGGACGGCACAGGCCCGAGCCGTGTCTCACTCTGTCGTATATGACTTCACCACGAGTCAAGAACCAACTCGACAGCACCTACCAACAACCACCACCACTTCTGTGTATGTTTGAGAACAGCCATAATAAAAAGTTAATGAAAAAAGTTAAAACGATCTAAGATGCAGCAACTGGTCTCCCTTCATCTGGTGCAAAGAAGAATGAAGAAAACCAAAGATGCATGGAAACAATTAATCCGTGGGACTAGTGGACCATGGGAACCTCAGCCTACAGGACTCAAAGACTAGGAGAACTAGATGGTGCCCAGCTACTACTGTTAATCACTAGGAAAGGGATCAGTGTAGGAGATCCTGGATAGAGTGGGAGAAAAATGTGGAACAAAACTCAAAATCATTAAAAAAACAAAACAAAACAGGTTTACTGGTCTGACAGACTGATAAACCCCTGAGACTACAGTCTCTCATCACCCTTCAGGCTTGGAATTAACTCACTTTTGGCTGCCAGCTGAACAATAGACAGACGTATGAGGTGCGCGACGACACCAGGCAGGTGCACTTGTTAGAACAATTAACCGTGGGAGATGAGATGGGTAATATTTACACAGGGAGATAGCTCAGGGGGCAGGAATGCACAGGGAAAAGGCAACCACAGGGAGGAAGAGGGAAGAGAGCTGTTACATTATGGACATTGCAATCAATTTCATGAAACCAAATGTGTATGAACTGTTGTAGAGAAAATGAATTTGCTCTGTTATTGTTATTCTCTTATATTGTCACCCAAATAACAATTAATCAATAAAAAAAGGTTAAAACAAATAACCTTGATACCATATACGAAATGGGCAAGGATTCCTATAGGTAGAAACTTAGAACTGGAATTGCTTCATCGGATGGTGGGAACAATTTCAACATCAATATACCCTCTCCTCACTTATCAACATCACCAGGTTCAAAACCCAGGTGATCATGTGCAATTGGCATTATGCAAAAATGGAGGATGACTACACCACTATGTAACTGCCAAACCACATCAGAACAGAACTGCCAAATCCCTGAGAACCATGGCTCAGCCAAGCTGACACATAACGTCAACTGTTACAGCCAGCGTTACTCTTGCCTCACCCCTGTTGTTGTTGTTATGTACTATCGAGTCAGACCGACTCATAGTGACCCCTCCTTGGGTTTCCAAGGCAGTATCACTACGGAAGTAGATTGCCCCATCTTCCTTCCGAGGAGTGGCTGGTGGGTTTGAACTGCCAGCCTTCTGGTTAGCAGTCAAGTGCCTTAGACACTATGCTACCAGAGCTCCCTGCCTGATGGGGCCAAAAGATTCATGATTCCGTGGAAGTGCACTGCATAAGACTTGCTGGAAGAGAAAGTCGACTCAATGAACCTTTTGCAAGTGACCTCTACACTGCCTCACCCCTAGGTGTTTATTATTGGGAGCTCTGGTGGCGTAGTGCCTAAGGCACTTGACCACTAACCAGAAAGCTGGCGGTTCAAACCTCCCAGCCACTCCTTGGAAGGAAGGTTGGGCAATCTACTTCCATAGAGATACGGTCTCGGAAACCCAAGGAGGGGTTGCTGTGAGTCGGATCTGACTTGGGGGGCAGTGAGTTTGGTTTTTGGTTTGGAGGTGGACATTGTTAGTGTGCAAAGACAGTGGGGCAGCACACTTTTGACTACTGTAAATGCACAATGTCCAAGAAGGAGAAGGTCAAATATCACCAAGTCGCTGTCCTGGTTATTAACGCGGTTGTTGCTGCTGGTGCCATGGAGTCCACTTTGACTCACAGAGACCATCTACAGCAGAGTGCCCTGTGGGGCTTTCTAGGCTGCAGTGCTCATGGAGGCAGACTGCTAGGGCTTTCTACTGTGGGGCTGCTGGCGGATTCCGTTTGCAGCCGAGTGCTTTACCGCTGTGCCAGGGGCAGTACCACAGTACTTCTGTTTCCTCACATCTTTGCTGACTCTTATACGTCAAACTTTTGATTTCTGTCAATCTCATGGTATGAAATGGTATCTTGTGTACATTTTTCTTTGCCTGATCATTAATTAAGGAGCTCTGGTGGGAGCTCTGGTAGCATACTGCCTAAGGCACTTGGCTGCTAACCAGCAGGCTGGCGGTTCAAACCCACTAGCCACTCCTCAGAAGGAAGACTGGACAATCCACTTCCGTAGAGATACCACCATGGGGTCACTATGAGTTGGGAATGACTGGACGGCAGTGAGTGTGGTTTGCTTTTTAGTTTGGTGGTGAGTGCCTAGACTGCTAACCAGAAGGTTGCCGCTCTGCAAAGGAAGACTGGGCAATGTACCCCCATCAAGACTTACCACCTCAGAAACCCAAAGGGGCCACTATAAGTTGGAATCAACTCGATGGCAGTGAGTCTGGTTTTTCTGGTTTGGTTTGGTGGTACCGTGCGTAAGGCATTTGACTGCTAACCAGAAGGTTGGTGGTTCAAACCCACCAAGTGCTCTGTCTACAAAGAAGATGAGGCAATCTACTTCCGTAAAGATTTACAGCCTTAGAGACCCTAAATGGAGGTTGCTATGAGCTCTGGTAGTGTAGTGCCTCATTTGACTGCTAACCAGAAGGCTGGTGGTTCAAACCCACCAGCCACTCTTCGAAGGAAGGTTGGGCAATCTACTTCTGTAGTGATACCACCTCGGAAACCCAAGGAGGGGTCGCTATGAGTCAGATCTCACCCGATGGCAGTGAGTTTGGATTTTTTGTTTGGAGCATTAATCAATGAAGTTGGATATTTCCTCGTAATTGAGGATCTGTTTTTAGGTTTTCCCTTCCACAAACTGCCTGTTCATATCATTTGCACATTTTTCTGCTGGGCTGGTTGTTTCTTTGTTGTTGAGTCTATCAATTCCAACTCATACTGACCTCGTGCGACAGAGAACTGCCCCGACAGGGTTACCTAGACTGTAATCTTTACGGAAATGAGCTCTGGTGGCATAATGGGCTAAACACTCAATTGCTAACCAAAAGGTCAGTGGTTCGAACCCACTAGCCGCTCCTTGGGAGAAGGATGTGTCAGTCAGCTTCCATAAAGATTTACAAGCCTTCAAAACCCTGTGGGGCAGGTCTACTCTGTCCAACAGATGCTGTAAGTCAGAATCTACTCAGCAACAGGTTTTAATCTTTATGGAAAAAGAACCCCAGTTCTCTCTCCCACTGAGCTGCTGGGTGCATGCAACTGCCACCTCTCAGCTGCTGAGCACTTAACCACTGCGCTCCTGGGCTCCTTCATCTTTTTCTTCCTGAAGTGGAGTAATTCTTCATGTTTTCTAGATATGAATCCATTCTCCATCACTTGTGTGGCAGCTTTTCCCACAGGAGAGAGCACTAAGCAAGTTACAGGAGGGGGCGGGGGACAGAGGATGAAGTGGCTAAGAGGATGAGGGGCGGAGCAAAGCCGGGAGGGAGGCTCCAGTTTGGGGGACAGGCCGCCTTCAGACCCCGTGGAGAACACCTAGTGCTCCGAGACCAGGCCTAGATGTCCTGTGAGCCCCAATTAAAAACAACCCTGGTTCTTCTTTGACATGCAGCTGGAAGGGCGTGGCTGGCCGGGACCCAGACATCACCCCAGGCATGTACTCAGCCTGCAGCGAGCCATCACATCCCAGAAGGCACAGCCCCAGAGCAAAGCCACAGCCGAGGCCGCCAGGCTGCCTGCTGACATCCAAGCTACGTGACTGATGCAGCTGCTCCAAGAAGAGACAGAAATAACAAGTTCACACGGCATCAAACACAACTGAGGCTGAGCCCTAAGCGGCCAGTCAGATCAGCAGAAGGTCCCCAGTCAAAAGCTGTGGCTCCCCGTCTGGGGGAGCTTTCAAAGCATTGAACCTGCTCAACGAGGTGGCTCAGAGCTTCTGGACAGAACGCCAGGCTGACGGCATGGGGTTTTAAAATTGCTGGAGGGATCATCTAACGTCAGAGGATGAGAAGCAGGGCAGTTTTCAACCTGTGTTGTGGCATGTTTCTACAGAATGATATTTTAATACTTATCTTTAGGGAGGAAAAAAAAGAAAACCACCATGAATCAGAGGCCTGTACCCCTTTGCACAACCTGGCCAGAGAACTGGGACCAGCAAGGCTGTTACCTGAATCTCCTCCCATATTAATCAGCCGTGGAAGTGCTTTCCAACACTTCTGAGTCTCTTCTCAAGGAAGATAAAATTACCAGGCTGAAGGCTGCCAGATTTAGCAAATTGAAATGCAGTTGGCTCAGTGTAACTTGAATCTCAGATGAACAACGAATAATCTGTCAGGGAAAGCGTATCCCCTCCAATATCTGGGACATAAAACAAACAACAACAACAACAACAACAAAAAAAAACTCACTACCATTGAATCTATTCCAACTCATAGCGACCCCCTTTGGGTTTCCAAGGCAGTAAATCTTTATGGAAGTAGACTGCCCAGTCTTCCTTCTGAGGAGTGGGTAGTGGGTTTGAACAGCCAACCTTCTGGTTAGCAGTCCAGTGCCTTAAGTACCGTGCCACAAGAGCTCCTTATCTGGGACATACCCCCCCCCCAAAAAAAAAAGCTGTGTATCTGGCCACCCTGACGAGCCAGCAGTACCTGAGGCCTGTAATGGGGTCTTAGGAGAAAAGCAACACCTGAAGGGATTTCCAAGTTGCTGATGTCACGGGGCAGGAAAGCCTAACGGTTAAAATCCTGGGGTCCAGTTGCCTAGGTTGGAATCAGGGCTGTACCCAGCCCACTGAGTCTGGGTGAGTCCTTTGACCTCGGGGCCTCAACTTCCTACTCTGTGAAACGAGGGGTAACAGGAGCTGCCTTTTAGGGTTATTCCAAGGACCAAATGAGTCCGTGAACATCAAGGCTGAGAGCAGTGAATGGGCCATGGGCAGACTGCTGTAAACGTTAGCTTCTGCTGTGTTGCTGGGGAAGTCGAACAGTGAGGACTGGCCCTGCTTCTCATGGGCAGACATGGGGCAGGATGAGGCAGGGAGAATGCAAAGACAGCAGAGACCCAGTGGGGCTGCGGCCGCTGCGAGGACACACTGTGTGTTTGCTTTGAACCAGATGCGTCCCGATCACCTCCATCAGAAAGTCAGACGACCTAGGATATCCGCCCTCCTGCCCGGCACTTCACAGCCCAGAGGACCCTCACAGCCACACGCCCTGGGGTGCAAAGTGGTGAGCCAAGCAATGAAATACGCGTTCGATCCTGTAACACTAATAACCGGTGAGAATAAACCCACCAGCAACTTGACAACTACCGTTTTGTTTCTTAAAAGGGTTTCCTGGTTCCTACC
>NW_006921717.1:2340486-2341051 GCF_000298275.1 Orycteropus afer afer | reverse complement strand
ATACTCCAGACTCCCAGGAAGTATATTAGCCCCCTACTAGTAATCATGAGGGGTGGCCTGGTGGCACCATGGGTAAAGTGCTCAGCTGAAAATTAATGGCTTGGGTGAAGTGAATCTTAGTCCTCAAAGAGACATTTTTTTGCTTTTTAACACTTTAAAGAGATCACTGGATCATTTACATCATTGTGGTCGTTATCAGGCGCCCTCGAGCCGATTCCGACACACGACAGAACGGAACTCCGCAGGGTCCTGCACCAGCCTCACAATCCTGGCTGCGCCTGAGCCCATCTTTGCCGCCACTGTGTCAGTCCATCTTGTTGAGGGTCTGCCCCGTTTCTCTGACCCTCCACTTTCCCAAGCATATCACCCTTCTCCAGGGACTGGTCCCTTCTGACCGACCACATGACCAAAGTAGGTGAGACCCAGTCTGGCCATTCTCATTTCTAAGGAGCATTCCGGCTGCACTTAGCCCAGGGTAATGTTCTGGTTCCCTAGTGCCGCTCTGACAGGAATACACCACAGATGGGACGGCTTAACAAACAGGAGTTTATTCTCTTACAGTTTG
>NW_006921717.1:2331384-2333016 GCF_000298275.1 Orycteropus afer afer | reverse complement strand
TCATCCACCGTAGCTGGGGGCTTCCCATGCTGCAAGACTCAGAAAAAGAGACTGGGGTGCTCGGAAAAAGAGACAGGGGTGCTGCCTGGAGACGGTGCTCAGGACGGCAGCTCTCCCAGCCAGGAGAGCTGGGACCAGCAGTAAAGAAACGCTAAGAAAGTGTCCCTCAGTAAATCCATCTTTTAGCCTGCGGCATTACCCTGGAGGACCAGGTGGCTTGTTCTGACTGCTTGTTCTAATAGCTTTATTGAAATGTAATTCACATAAAATCCACCCATTTAAAGTACAATCAATGGCTTTCAGTACATTCAGAGTTGTACCACCATCACTTCAGAAGATTTCCATCACCCCAGAAAGAAAAGAAACCCCACACCCACTAACCATCCTTCAGATCCCCTCCTCCCCACCCTCCCCCCAGCCTGAGGCAGCCACTCATCTACTCTGTCTCTACAGAGCCACTGGCCTCTAAATCATCTCACAACACGTGACCCTCTGTGGCTGGCTCTTTTCACCCAGCATTAGGCTTCAAGGTCTAACATCAGCACTTCATTCCTTTTTTATGGCTAAATCACATTCCACTGTATGGCTACAAGGAGCCCTGTGACACAGTGTTAGCTGATGACTGAAGGCTCGGCGGTCCAAACATACCAGCCCTCCAAAGGAGACAGATGTGGCAATCTGCTTCCATAAAGATTGTTGCTGCTGCTGTTGTTGTTATGTGCCCTCGAGTCAGACCCGACTCATAGCGACTCTTCCTTGGGTTTCTGAGGCAGTATCACTATAGCAATAGATCACCCCATCTTCCTTCCGACAAGTGGCTGGTGGGTTTGAAGCGCCAGCCTTCAGCCTTGGAAACACTGCAGGGCTATTCTACTCTGTCCTACAGAGTTACCATGAGTCAGAATCCACCCACAGGGGTTTGTTTAGAACGCTTGGATTTTTTCTGCCTTTTGGCTAACATGGACTATGCTACTATGAGCAGGTGTGTACAAGTTTTTGTGTGGACATATGCTTTCATTTCTCTTGTGCATGTACCCAGGAGTGCGACTGCTGGGTCAAATGATATTTCGACATCCAAGCATTTGAGAAACAGCCAACTGTTTTCCAAAGTGGCTGCACTATTTAACATTCCCACCAGCAGTGTATGAGGGTTTGTTTCTGCACACCCTCACCAATACTTGTTACTGTCTTTGGGATGACAGCCATCCTGGTGGGTGTGAGGTGGCATCGCATTTTAGTTTGGATGTGCAATTTCCTGATGGCTAATGATTTTGAGCATCATGTGCTCACTGGCCATTTGTACATCTGCTTTGGAGAAATATTTACTCAAATCCTTGTCTATTTTTCAGTTGGGTTATTTGTCTTTTCATTGTTGAGTTGTAAGGGTTCTTTATATACTCTGCATAGTATAGTGCCTTATCAGATATAGGAGCTCTGACAGCATAGTGCCTAAGGCATTTGACTGCTAACCAGAAGGCTGGTGGTTCAAAGCCACCAGCCACTCCTCAGAAGGAAGTTTGGGCAATCTACTTCTGTAGTGATACTGCCTCAGAAACCCAAGGAGGGGTCGCTATGAGTCAGATCCGACTCGACAGCAGTGAGTTATCAGACATGTTATGTTGTTGTTAGGTG
>NW_006921717.1:2271897-2330564 GCF_000298275.1 Orycteropus afer afer | reverse complement strand
GATTCTCAAGTCTATTTTATTCATCTATATGTCTATCCTCAGATGCATCATCTTCCCTTGCTGGGTTACTGACTACCCTTAGCTGATAAATGGATTCAGTTTCTCAGAAATAACATATGACCCTCAACCATTTCAGGTCAGCCTTTACTGCCACTATGGTAGATGCTCACACCCCAACCATCCCCAGGAAGGAGGGCACATTTGAATCCAGCTCAGCGTGAAACCTGGTTCTCTGGGCAAACTGCTTCCAAAGAACCCAAGTACTTCCCAAAAGAGCCCAGTAGAAGGTGAGAGACTTCAGTGGCAAAGAGCCCCAGTTCCTGGAAGGAAGGAAGTAAACAGCAGCCCAGATGGGACATGACCTTGACTACAGCTGCTGCTGCCTTCTCTCCCCATTCCTGACCCCCTAGGAGAACACATCTTTGTAGCCTCTTGATTTGACCTCTGTTTTGGGAATTTGACCATAAAAACTAGGCCAGTGGCCTCCAGAGACTGGGTACTAGGCATCAAGTACTACTGGCTTTATTCTAATGACCACAGTTCCACAGCAAAATGTCAGATTCAGGCTGTTTGTGTGCGCTGGCTATTGAGGGCCAGCCACTATGCTGGGTGTTTTATACTTCATTTAAACATCAGAAAACCTTATGAAGCAGGTATTGTCACCCCAGTTGTATAAGCAAGGAAGCAAACTCATGCCTGGAGCAACAGAGGGAAAAGGAGAGTCAGGAAAAGGAAATGGAATGTGTGGCTAATTGCTTCCATGAACAACTGCCTCCTTTGCCATCAGACTAAGACTGGACGGTGCCTGGTTACCACGACTGAACACTTATCTCAGAGATTCTATCAAAGAATTCTAATCAAAAACAAATTCAGAACAGGATTTCAAATTCTCATAGAATCCAGATTTTCTGGAGCCAAGGAGGCTGGATAAACCACCAAAACTATTACCTTGAGATAATCTTTAAACCTTAAATTAAAATATTAACTGAAGTCTTCTTGAAACCAAACAACAATGGCCCCATGGCTCAACTCCGGCCAAAAGACAGGCCTGTAAGGTACACAGTAACACCAGGGAGGTATGCACTCCTTAGAACAACTAAGTAGATGAGATCAAAAGGGTGGCATTTGCCCAGAGATAAACTCAGAAGGCAGGAAGGGATAGGAAAGATGGATGAGCAGAAATGGGAAACACAGGGAGGAAGTGGGAGAAGTCTTGCTACATTGTGTGGATTGCAATCAATGTCACAAATCAAAATGTATATGAACTATTGAGTAGAAAACCAATTTGCTCTGTAAACTTTCACCCAAATTATAAGTTAAAAAACAGCATCAGCATCAACAACGAAATCCAATAGCACAGCTTAACCAGTGAGGAATGCCCACCTTGAGCACTGTGCTCCTTCAAAGTCTATCTATGGGACCAAACTGACTGCAGCAACTTGTAACTCAGAGGGCAGTGGTTGTTGTTGGCAGGTGCTGCCAAGTCCGCTCCAGCTCACAGCCACCCCACGTCCAACAGAATGAAACACTGCCCAGTCCAAGCCCCCGCCTCACAGTCCTGGCTCTACCCGAGCCCACCGTGGCAGCCACTGTGTCAACCCATCTCGTTGAGGGCCTTCCCCTTTTTCACTGACCCTCCACTTTACCAACCATGACATCCTTCTGCATGGAATGGTCCCTTCTGACAACACGATCAAAGGAGGTGAGACAAAGTCTGGCTATTCTCACTTCTAAGAAGCATTCCGGCTGCACTTCTTCCAGGACAGATGTGTTCGTTCTTTCCGGCAGTCCATGGTACTCTCAGTATTCTTCACCAACACCATAATTCAAAAGCATCAGCTCTTCTTAGGTCTTCCTTATCCACATGCATATGAGGCTATTCAAAATACCTGGCTTAGGTTAGGCACATCTTAGTCTTCAAAATTATGTCTTTGCTCTTCAGCACTTTAAAGAAGTCTTTTGCAGCAGATTTGCCCAGTGTAAAACAATGTCTGATTTCTTGACTGCTGCTTCCATTGGTGGTGACTGTGGAACCAAGTAACATGAAATCTATGACAACTTCAATCTTTTCTCCATTTATCGTGACGCTGCTTATTGGCCCAGTTGTGAGGATTTTTGTTTTCTTTATGTTGAGGTATAATCCATACTGAAGACTGTAGTCTTTAATTGTCATCAGTACGTGTTTCAAGTCCTCTTCACTTTCAGCAAGCAAGGTGTGTCTGCATACTGCAGATTGTTCACAAGTCTTCCTCCAATCCTGATGCCACATTCCTCTTCATATATTTCAGCTTCTCTGATTATTTGCTTAGCATACAGATGGAATAAGTATGGTGAAAGGATACAACTGACACACACCCTTCCTGATTTTAAACCACGCAGTGTCCCCTTGTTCTGTTGGAACAACAGCCTCCTGGTCTATGGACAGGTTCCCCATGAGCACAATTAAATGCTCTAGAATTCCATTTTTCTCAATGTTATCCATAATTTGTTATGTTCCACATAATCAAATGCTTTCACATAGTCAGTAAAACACAAGTAAACATCTTTCTGGTGTTCTTTGCTTTGAACCAAGCTCCATCTGACATCAGCAATGAAACCCCTCGTTCCACGTCCTCTTCTGAATCCAGCTTGCATTCTGGAAGTTTCCTGTCAATATACTGCTGCAACCACTTTTGAATCATCTTCAGGAAGTTTTTTTTGCGTGTGATATTAATGATATCATTCAATAATTTCCACATTCTGTGGGATCACCTTTCTTTGGAATTGGTACAAATACGGATCTCTTCCAGTCAGATGGTCAACGAGCTGTCTTCCAACTTACTTAGCATAGACGAGTAAGTGCCTTCAGCATGGCATCTGTTTGTTGAAACATGTCATTGGGTAGTCTGACAATTTCTGGAGCCTTGTTTTTTGCCAATTCCTTCAGTGCAGCTTCGACTTCTTCCTTCAATACCATTGGTTCTTGATCATATGCCACCTCCTAAAATAGCTGAATATCGACCGATTCTTTTTTGTACAGTGACTCAGTGTATTCCTTCCATCTTCTTTTGATGCTTCCTGCATCATTCAATATTTGGCCCATAGAATCTTTCAGTATTGCAACTCAAGGCTTGAATTATTTCCTCAGTTTCTTCAGCTTGAGAAATGTCGAATGTGTTCTTCCCTTTTGGTTTCCTAATTCCAGGCCTTTGCACTTTTCGTTGTAGTAATTGACTTTGTCTTCTCAAGCTGCTCTTTTGACATCTTCTGTTCAGTAACAGAAAAGGGCAGTAAATTTATGTTAAAGGGGGAAGAATAACTTGGACAAGGAAGGTGAGAATGGCTGCACAGCTCAAGGAACGCCATCCATGTCACTGCACTGTACACAGAGAAACGGGTGAATCACTGTGTGTTCTCCTGGGTATGTGCCCAACAACAAATACATTTACATTTTAATAAAACCCCATGCAGCGGTTCTACTCTGCACACACAGGGTCGCCATGAGTCAGAACAGACTCATGGCAACTGACAACAACATGGTGCTTACTGTCCATCAATCAGGCACTGTTTAAAGCATTTTTAAATGATTGACTCATTTCATCACCATCACCATGAAGATTCTCATACATGATACATGGGAAGGTGTTGTTCTACAAAATACTAATCACAAATCATGTCAGAGGAAAAAAAGAAACAGAAACTTGGAGGCAAATGACATGACCAAGGTCTCAGAGCCACCTGGCGGAGGAGGGGCCCCGCAGACCCACGTCTGTCCTCTTCCCAAGCTCAGCCACACCTCCTGCCTGCTTCCCTGGGCCACTCACGGAGACTCCTGTGATCCCCACTCCCATCAGAGATTGGGGTGGTACACATGGCTGATTGCTTGGCTGAGGACCAAGAACTTAGAGGTTCGAGTCCATGGAAAGGTGTCTTGGAAGAAAGGCCTGGCAATCTGCTTCCGGAAACCCGGCCACTGACAGCCTGTGCAGCACAGCCCTAGTCCCCACGGGGGGTCCGTGAGTTGGAGGGACCTGATGGCCGCTGCTGTGGATCACCCCTCGAGGGCGCCAGCTCTCGCCGTCCCTGCCCCAGCCTCCAGCCCCTAGCCTCCCCTCTGCCGGCACTGCTGCCCGGGCCGCTCTGTGCCTCCTGATCCCTGTCTGGGGAAGGCCCTTGACCTCCAGTCAGGCCAGAGTCACACCGCCTCCTGGCCGCCACCTCTGACCACAGGCCTCCACTCGAAGGCGCCCACATCATTCACCAGAGCGAGGGGCTGTGTGGTCCGAGGGGCCTCCCCTGGGTGTTCTCAGTTCTGCGCAGGGCCCTGGTGATGGGAATGGGGGAGGGGCTCCAGGGGCAGCAGCTGCAGGAGGCGGTCCCGGGCCTGTGAAGGCTACCTGCCCCCTTGTCAGCAGTGGGAGGCTTCATTTGAATACACTAGTCGCTCCTCAACAGGAGAAGTCAGAGCACGGAAATTCCGAAATTCCGAGGAGGAAGGGCTGCTGCAGCTGAGAACCTCAGAATTTACGGGACAAGGTTTCAGATTACCTTCCTGTCTGCTCAGTCCCAACCCAAAAGCATCTAAATCAAAACCAAAACCAAACGCACTGCCGTTGAGTCGGATCCAAAGGGGTTTCCAAGGCAGTATCACTACAGAAGTCTATTGCCCAACCTTCCTTCCGAGGAGTGGCTGGTGGGTTTGAACCGCCAGCCTTCCGGTTAGCAGTCAAGTGCTTTAGCTACTATGCTACCAAACCTCAAACCTGCTGCTACTCAAGGAATAGGCCTACTCAATGCCGGTGCTCCTGGCTGAGGGACGAGGTTGTCACAACATGAGATTAATAACATAACGGCTGTGAATAAAGCACTAAGTGCCCACGAAGCCCCAGGGCCTGTCTGAGGCTCTGTGGCAGGTCCAGGTCACTCCCCAACACATACCATGGCAAGTGGTACTCCACGTGACAGTGTGAGTGAGTTACAACTTACGCGCTATGATTATGCTGCCGTCAGAGCCATTGGGTCGGCTCCGAGCCAGTGACCCGTGTCCAACAGAACCAACGCGGTCCGGCCCTGCCCCATCCTCAGTCCTTGCTGGAGTCCGTCGCTGCGGCCAGCGTCAGTCCCTCTCGTTGAGGGCCTTCCCCTCTCTCGCTCACCCTGCACTTTACTCAGCATGACATCCTTCTCCAGGGAGTGGTTCCTTCTGACAACATGACCAAAGCAGACAAGACGAAGTCTGGCCGCTCTCACTCCCAAGGAGCATTTGGCTGCACTTCCTCCAGGACAGATTAGTCCCGGACCGTACGACAACTAGAGTCAACAACAACAGTGTCGAATGTGTGAAGGTGTATGAGACAGTTTTTTGCCACTCCTAGTCCTCATGCTGTAGATGAGGGAAGGAGGCCTTCCCATCTCCCACACCCCCACACCCCCTGCTGCTCCCGAGCAATGGAACCACCACATTCTTTCCCGCCCGTTTTCCTGCCTCACTGCATCAACATAACTGACGAAATTGTTGTTCACGACACTAGGGCTTAAAGAGACAAGCAGCCAGGGTCCCTCCCCACAAGAAACATAAATTCTAAGAAAATAAAGGGCAAACACAAACTAAGAAATGTATGAAGTGTGAGGTGGGAGGGCCAAGCACGGAGGGGGAGGTGGCGGGTGATGGTGGGTGATGGGACAGCGAGGCTGGGTAGGAAGCCCCCCCCCGCAGGGGAAGAGAGAAGCCCGAGGAGACGGAGGCAGGGCCGTCTGCAGGGAGTCTTGCCCAGACATGGCTGCGACCCTGGGCAGAGCTCAGAGTCTGAGAACTCGGGCCCACAGTCTGGCTCTGCCACCACCCCACCGTCGTCTGACCTGGGGGAATCACTGCACCTCTCCATTTACAAGGTTCGTTTACCCCTGTGGTGCAGTGAGTTGCTATTATATGGCCCTTCTGGCCATGGTCTTACAACTGCCACAAAATGACTGAGTGGGGCTATGCAAACAACCTGCTTGTGTGACCAAGGGGTAGTTTTGCTAATACAAATAAGGTTTGTTACTGGAACCCCTTGTTGGGGCAGGACCATCAGATAAGGTGTATGGAACCCCAGTAGGGGATTTGTCAGTTTTGCCATCTCACTAGGCTTAAAAGGAACCAATCTCAGGGGTTGGAGGAGGACCACACAACCATCAAGAAGAGCCAGGAGTGTTGTACGTCTTTTGGACCCAGGGTCCCACAGGGTCCCTGTGCTGAGAACCTCCTAGACCCAGGAGTCAGAGAAACCTGTAACCCTGGAGACAGCGCAAGATGCCGCGAAGCAACAGCAGAGAAATGGCAGCGGGAGACCAGTAACCCAGTGCGGTGGGCTGGCCCACAGAGAGAGGGGAGTGTCCTCAGGCAGGGGCTTCTGGGGGCAATGGTGCCTCAGGCACTTATCAGAAGAGCTTTGTAACACCTGCCTGAACAGCGCCCATGCTGAGTGAGAACACGTGACACCTGTCTGAACAGCACCCACGCTGAGTGAGGACACGTGACACCTGCCTGAACAGCGCTCGAGCTGAGGACACGTGACACCTGCCTGAACAGCGCCCGCGCTGAGTGAGGACATGTGACACCTGCCTGAACAGCACCCGCGCTGAGTGAGGTCGCAGCAGCAGCAGCCTCGAGGGAAGCCATATTCCGAGTCCTTCCTGTTACTTCCCAGTTGACCCCGATCCTCAACTGTAACCTGTCATTTTCCTAATAAACCTCATAATCGTGAGTTTGGTCTGTGAGTTCTGTGTGGCCACTGCAATGACTTACTGAGCCTAGCAGAGAAGCAGACAGTGAGTGCCATGGGACGGCCGGCCGGTGTCAGAAATGGTGGAAAGGCTGGAGGGTGGAGGTGTGTCCGACCCTCATCCGCGGAATCAGCTTCCGGCTGGTGATGACAGCCACCCTCCGCTCTCCCTGAAGGCAGACAGCTTCTGAGGCTGCCACCATTTCACAATCACCCAGACAGAGGGCTGTCAACCAAGGGGCCTACTGCCTATGAAGCCAGAAACTGTCCTTCAGTTTCTCATGACTAAAAACCACAACACACACTCAATGGATTATGATTAGATGCCAAGCAAAGCCACACAATGTTTACTGAGCATCTGTGTGTGTATAACGTGCATCGAGGGACAGACGGTCACACAGAACAAAGCCTCTGTCTTCAAAAACTTACACCTGGTGACGAGGCAAGAGCAGCATGTTCCAAATCTAAGGTATCACTCAGTCAACATAAGCCTCTAGTTCACACATAAGAGGAGCTCTGGTGGCACAGTGGTTAACTGACAACCAAAAGGTCAACAGTTTAAACCCACCAGCTGCTCTGTGGGAAAAAGATGTGGCAGCTCGCTTCCATAAAAATTACATGCTTGGAAACCATACGGAGCAGTTCTACTCTGTCCTGTACATAGGGGGGTTGGAACAGACTCAAAGCAACAGGTTTTTTACATGCAAAAGTACAGCTTTGAGAGTAAAGGAAGCCGGGCAAGGTATGTGGGGTGGAGATTGGGACTTGACCCAGGGCCAAGAGGCAGGCCTGCCCCAAGGGCCCCGCATTCCCACTCACAGTGACAGTGACGTGGATGGGTGGTGAGTGGAACATCAAGGCCCCCATGCTTCCCTACAAGCATGGTCTAACCTGATTGTGTTTAAGGGCAGGCCAGGTGGGCCTGGTTCAAATCCTGAGCCCAGCCCCTGATGTTTATCAGCTCGTGTCGTAGTTAAGGTTGTGTGTCAACTTGGCGAGGCCTGGTTGAATGGCTGGGCAACTGGATGAGGTTATTCCCCATGGTGAGACTGGCAATCAACTCCATGGTGGAATCTACTGCAGCAGCTGAGTAGCTGCTTTGGGGATGTGGTCTGCTTCCTATATAAGAAGTATATAGGCAACAGCTTTGAGGAAGGTCTCTAGGTCTTTGGCACGCTTGAACCCTGCGTGTAGCCAAGTTATTGTTCAACAGCCTGCCCTGCCCTGCTGGTCTTGGGACTTCTTCTGGAGTTGAACTAGTGGCCTGCTGTGTGGTTTGGTAACATCAGGACTGTGCCATTTTATGTGTCAACCTTGGGCCTGTCAGCACCAGCAGCTGCCTGAGTGAAGAGACGCCTATAGCTTCAGTGGGCCCGGAGCAAGAGGCAGAGCTGAAGGCCAAGGCTGAGGGGCTTTCACCTAGCTCCTAGGGCCTGGCACTTTGAACTCAGACTTCCAGCCTCCAAAATTATAAGAGAATAAACTCCTGTTCGTTCAAGCCATCCCATGTGTGGTATATTCTGTTAGATGGCACTGGAGAACAAGGACAGCTGGTGACTGAGGGGGAGCTAACTTCCCCGAGACTCTGAGAACCCACAGGCTCCAAAGCAGACCTTCAGTCAGAGTGGCCACTCTGTAAATGCTTCCCGGAGAAGAGCAGAGGGCAGGGATGGACCTGCAGAAACACGAAGGGGAAAGCCAGGCCATAATGAAACCAAAGGCACAGTCTGGGGAGGGGAAACAGAGCTGGTAGGATAAAGCCCGTGGGCCCTAAGGAGAGGGTTCAGGTGGGGACCAGGGTGGGGCCCCCGTGGTAACGGAACTCTCAAGTCTGGGATGGTGCGGTGTAGTAAATTACTTAGTGTGGCTTTTCTACCCATAAGTCTTTGTAAACTCCAAGGCGGGATTTTCTATGGGCAACTGAGGAGCTCCTGATTGCTGAAGTTGTCCACCGGGAGTATTTCTGTTGGGAGTGGCACAAAACAATGTTCTGGGAGGTGCCCACTCTCTCTCAGGTGCTTAGAGTTCTGATGCTATGATTGGCTAGTTTGACCATTCTGCCAGGCTCAGAAGGAGACCTCCTAGAGGCAGAACTCTCTCTAACTGCTGGTTGAGGAAGACGTGATGCTGAAAGAGATACGTGCCCCTGAAAGAGACACGCACCCCTGAAAGGGACACGTGCTGCTGGGAAAGAGACGCAAGAGACACGCATTGCTGAGTGAGACACTGAGGGACCAGCACTGCTGGGAAAGAGGCTGTGAGACGATTGGCTGAGGGACAGTGGGCTGGGAGAGAGACTGAGCATTCTCCCTGAACTTGAATTGTAGCCTGTGGTGCTTCCCTAATAAATCCCATAATCTGTGAGCTCTGTGTGGCCACTGCAGTGAATTATCGAACCCAGGAGAGAGGTGGTGGGTGCTTTGGGAGGAACGTTGGTGAAAGGCCTGGAGGGAGGCAGCATGTCTGGCCTTGCAGTAATAGGCCTTGGGCTATTGTTGGTGATTCTGCCTTCCTCTTGTGGGATTAGAGGAGGTCAGAACATGTGGCCTTCTCAACGTTTTAGCAGATGGAAACAGAAGATGAGGGCGGGGAGGGTTACTGGAACGGCAAGTGAAATGCATAGCCCTTCCTCCCTGACACTGACGGAGCGCTCGCCACATGCCAGGTGCCGACGGGCGCTGGAGGTGAACGGGCAGAGGAAGCCCTGCCCTCACAACACGGACCTTCTAGGGGGAGCCGGAAAGGAGTGGTGCAGGGATCAGACCATTCCAGACCCCACTGGAGCAGCAGTCAGGCTGGCTCCTTGCCTCAGACCCCTTCCTCTGCTCCATCTCCCTTGCTGTCTGCGGGAAAAGGCACCTGATGGAAAACAAAGTGGGCTAAACCCAGGAGCCCAGGGCCCGGCACCCAGAACTCCAGGGAGGAAAGGCATGTTCCTGTCGATTTCTGATCTCCAGGAAAGTCGGGACAACACAGAGGGAAATGTAACTGAAGCATGGATGTCCACATCACTGCCCCCCTCCCTTGCAGCTGTACACACACACATACACACACACACACGGCCTCCCTTCTCCTGATGTGTTGTCCCATGACTTGAAAGACAGCCTGGCCTGGCCTGTTTGCAGCTGAAATAAAGACTCTGAAGCCCTTTGGGACCTTGACAGCTTCTCCTCCCCCGAATGGAGGGAAACGTTTTCTTCTAAGTAAATGGGGGGATTTGCTCTCCCTGTAGAGTGGAGCAGTGGCTCCTACCCCAACTCCAGAGTTCAGTCTCCTAAAGCCCAGGCTGTGATGTGCTTTCCCCGTATCCTGTCTAGGATACAATTACAAACCCAGTTCTCACAGACAGCTGACCTAAAGGAAAGCCGAGCCCCTGTGCTAGTCCAAGGCATTCCGTGAAGAGCCAGGCTGGCAGGGAGCTGGAGCACGGCACCTGTGCAGCCCGGGCAGCTGGCCCGGTGCTGGATTAGAGCAGACCCTCTTCTGACCACTAGCAGCTTCATCTTTTCACAGGGGACTGCAGTCACAGGGGACCACATGGCCTTTTCCCCAGCCCCTTCATGCCACCACCATGCCAAGGCATGCTGGCCTAGCATGCTCAGTGCTCAGCTCTTGTTGGTAGAACCCCTTTCAGTGCCAAGCAGGGCTTGCCCACGTCAGGTCCTTGGTTCTGCCCATCTGTAACCTGACTGTCCCCAAAGGCACTTGACCAGTGATCCCATCCAACCTCCACTGGGTTTTAAGGACCTGCTGCCAGAACCCGTCCTCTCCTTCTCCCAGGACTAGAAGGCTGCCGAGGTCCAGAGGGAAGAGAGACCGACCACAGTGCCTGCTCCCTGCCCAGGACAGCATGCCCAGGGACCTCCAAGAGTCACTCCCGGGGGGACACGCTGTTTCTGATGTAGGGACACCCGACTCTGAGCCCCCTGCCAACTGCCTGCTTATACTAATGTGTCAATGACCTTCTAGAACTAGGTCCTCCGCGCCCCCAACCCACAGCTCAGAAGAAAGACAGGCTGCTTGAGAACCAGCCTCTGGCTCTGGGGGCCCTTGAGCAGAGTGAAGGAAGGGAAGAAAAAGACAAAAAATAATGGGTTGGGGGGAGCTGGGAAAGAAGTGGTCCAAGGCTCCGCCCACGGGTACTGGTGGAGGAGAGGGGAGGGCCAGCTAGGAGAGAGACGGGACGCCTGGCCCGGGAAGGCGCAGAGGATGGGAAGGGAAGGAGGAGTGAGAGGAGGGGACGGTCCCCCGCTTCCTGCTACGACCTGCCTACACTCAGGCTGTCCACCAACAACCAGTGACCACGTGGTCCCTTTCCCAGGAGACTGAGGTCCCCCCAGAGGTTCATGGCACCAGTGTCTCCTGTGAGCTGCAGGCCTGGGATGTTCTCATTACTGCTGGAAGATTCTAAGTGCTCAAACATATGAGAACACTGTCTAACGGAGTGCCACGCTACAGGTCACTCCAGTCAACAACGGGGATAGGATTCCCTCCCACTGGGCGCCACCCCATGATCACCACCACCACCACCAAAGAAACAGGCTGAGCTGTGAGGGGACGCAGCACGTGGGCCACGTTACTGGTCCATCCTTTGCTCTGACTCCTGCCAACAAAAGCTAGCTGAGCTCGCGTCACCTCCAGCTTGTGGTGACCTCATTTGTTGGAGCAGAGCTGGTCTCCACAGGGTTTTCAGTGGCTGATTTGGGGGAAGCAGATCACTGGGCCCTTCTTCCCAGAAGCCTCTGGGTGGACTGGGACCACCCACCTACTGCCAAGCCCACCTTAACCACGTACACCACCCAGGGGCTCTCAACCTCCTGCACCCAAGGCTACTTACTCAGAGAGGGCCTTCCCTGGTTCAGAGCACTCACTGCAGGACAGGTAGGCAGCACCCAAGGGGTCTGAGCCTGCTAATGAAAGGCAGGTGTGGCCTGACCCAGGCAGGGCTCGTGACTAAGGTTGGGGTCTAGATGCCAACGTGTCAGCGTGGGGGGCCCTATTCCCACTTCTGTCTCCACCTCTTCCCCAGCCCTTCCCAGAGCTGACAACAGACAGCTTCCTGCCCCTCCAGGCCACCAAGGAAGGGTGCTGGCTCCTGGTGACCCTGACATAAGCAGGTGGCCAGACGGACACTCAGACCACAGACTCCGATCAGGAACAGTGAGAGTAGAGGGTCATTTAGAGTGCTGAGGTGACAGCCAGCAGAAACTCCCTGCTGGAAGTGTCACACCTTCTGGGCTGTGATGATCCTCGTTGTCACCCCAGCATCAGGACAGGCACTCATGCTGTTTCCCATTGGCTCCTTAAACCGCCCCAACACTTGCCATCAGTCTGGTCAATCACTGGATGGGCCGGAGCTGAACAGAGCTGCTCACGTGCGGCCCACATGCAGACCTACATCTCGTCCGGGATGAGCCTGGAGCCAAGCCCAAGAAGAGGGTCATGGCTGGGAGGCATCTCTAGGGCATGAGATCTTAGTCACAGGGGAGGCAGGTCCTCAGATGTGAGCACAGGAAACAGGCTACTGAAAGTCCACATGTGACAAGGGCTTGGTGCTGAGCCTCCTTGGGCAAAGTGCAAGCTGTGGGGTGGCTGTTAGGAACCAGCCTACATCCAGAAGGATGGAAGTTCCTCCCAGGAGGCTCTCAGTACGTACAATCCTTGGCGACACTCAGTGCTCAGGGAGGACTGGTGGGCAAAGATGACGGAGAATGGCTCTGGAGTGGGATGGAGCTGGGCTTGGATCTCAACTCCGAGTGTGTGTGACCCTGGGCAAGTCATTTAACCCCAGGCCCTACTTTTCCCCTTTATGAAATCAGGGCCTACAGCACATCCCTCCCAAAAACTGAGGGATGTGATGCTCAACCACCAGTTCCAATTCCCAAGTGCTCCATTTTTCCTCATACAAGTAGGCTCTTCCTCACAGGGGGGCTGGGCAGACAGGAAGGAGAAACAGGTCCTAAGATCCCAGTGTTTCTCCCACTTCCCTTCATCACCAAGCCCTGGGGAACTGAACGAGAGCAGCAGAAGGCTGAGGGAGCGATTGGTGCCCAAGAGGCTCAGCCACGTGGCTGGGCACACACCCTGCCGTCATCATAACCTCCTCCCGGCAGCCCAGGAAGGAGCCCTGGGGCACAGGGGTGAAAGCACTAGGCCACTAACCAAACAGTCAGTGGTTCAAACCCACTAGGTGCTCCATGAAAGATGCGGCAGTCTGCTTCCATTAAGATTATAGCCTTGGAAACCCTAGGGGCAGTTCTACTCCGTCCTACGGGATCACAGTGAGTCGGAATCGCCTGCACGGCAGTGAGTTTGCGTTTGGCAGCCCAGAGGTGGGTGCCATGTCATCCAGTACTTTCCCCCGTGGCACCTGCATCAGGGATGAGATCAATGACATAAGTCATCTAGCTCTGGAGCAGAAACAGGAAGTAGAGTGGCCTGCCTTCTGGGAGGACAGAGGCCTTTGAGCAGATATAGGTCTCCACAGGGAGCTCCCTAGTGCTTGGAGGGGACTGGGGACAATGGCATCAATGCCACACACCTCACGGGCCCCTCCTCCCAGGCCTAGCCCAAGCTCTGTTCATGCCTCACTTCTAGCATGTGGAGCTCATGCAGAACGATCACCTTCCAGGCAGGTGTCTCTCCTCCTCCCCTTAGTTAGAAGCTGCTTGAGAGTCGGGTCGTACCTTAGCCAGCTCCACCTAGGGGGCCACTTCACAGATGTATGGGACTGCCCCCAAATGTCCTCATCATCACCAGCAACAGTGCCAACCGTCTGCTCAGTCCAGTGCTGCTGGTCTCAGTCTCTATCAGCCACTGGGGACAAAGCTGACTGGTCCCTACCCTCCAGGAGCTCATGGTAGGAAGAAGCCAGACAGGTCAACAAGGGCATGAGTAGTCAGAGTTGGGGCCTAGAGGAAGCAGCCATCTCCAAGCTGGTGGGAGCAGGGAAAGCCCAAAATGGAACTCAAAGGCGAGAGGGACCAAGAGGTGGACTGGGGGAGAGGGATGATGGGGAGGTGGCCAGGAGGAGAGGGCAGCGTGACAGAGACACTGCCTGGCCGTGGTATGGTTTGGCACACTGGAGGGTCAGGCGTGAGAACCCAGCTAGGGAGGAGGGCAAGGGCCCCTACCACTCACAGCATCAGAAACATAATGCCTGGTGTGGAAAACTCAGCCCTGACAAAATGCAGCAATTAACCTTTGGTGCAGTTGTAAAGTACCTTCCGAGTCCTCAGTTATTACTTTATAATTGTTTTGTCTTAGCAAAAGGAAATGGGGAGGAGGGAGCGAGTAGCTGGCAAAGTTAACTCACGACTGCCCTGTTTAACGGGTGCTCCGCTGTTAAAGTAATGCTATTAGCCTGGCTGGGACTGACAGACAGACTTCCATCAGTGACTCCAAGTGGAGAATGACGTTGGTCGGCACTCAGCCCAGGGTGGAGAGCGTGGCTGATGGGAGCCGCCCGCACCCAGCCAGGTCCCTCTTGTTTTGGCGAAGGTCCCTCCTGCACAGGCGCTCTCACCACCAGGAAAGCCGGACCCTCCAGGGCCTGGCTCCTCCGTTCCCCTTATCACCCAGGCCCTGGACACAGAGGCTGTGTGCCCGTATGCGTGTAGGCATGGGAAGTACCACTGCTGTGGGGAAACGAGGAGACAGGGAGATGGTCTTGCACTTGAACTTGCTGCGTGGCTGGGGGAGGCAAGACTGGCACACAACAGACTAGCTTCCTCTAGCAGATGCAGCAAACCGCTACAGGAACCGCCACAGGGGAAGGGGCACAGGGGCTAAGGTTTGCAGACCTCTACTGTCTCCTCTTGACCCCAGAGGATGCACAAGCCGACTGCTTTGTGATACCAGCCACAGGCCGACGAGCAAATGCTCCTGGACTGACCAGCTCCAGTGCTAACTGGGGTCCCGGAAGATGGGCAGCTCGAGTCCAGCAACAGTGGACCTGGAAGAAAAGCCTGGTGGTGACCTCCTTCCAACAGATCACGGCCGCTGAGAACCGCACGGAGCCCAGTGCTCCCACGACCCAGCCGGGGGCCGCCACGAGGCGGAATCGACTCGGCAGTGACTGGTCAGTGTTGGCAGAGCCTCGTATTCCCTCTCTCCCAACTCACACGGATCCCGCATCCCCTCTTCCAGCACCACAGCCCCGAGCTGACGGTGTCAGATGGCAGCTCCAACACTCAATTCACCCTGTGACTCGGGGATTTCCTATTCCCTTATCTTTGAGACACAGAGTGGCCCAGTCTGTCCCTGGAGCTGCTGTGTGAACCCAGTGAGGTAGTGCATTTCTGACATACGTCAGAGGGCCTGGCAATTACAGATGCCCAGGAAAATGACCCCCAGATCAACCCTGGTGACAGCAGCCTTAATCCCTCAAGCCCTGGGGGTGTTAGTATGAGAGAGGGGAGACCCAGATACTGGCCCAGGGCAACTTTGAAAAGGGTCAGCCCCATGCAGAGGGATGAGCAGACCAGCTGTGAATCAGTCCAGGAGCCAGGTCCCACCTACGCTGCTACCGTTGATCAGAGCTGCCACCCTGGGCTTCAGTTTCTCCTACCATTCCAAACCAAACCTACCACTGAGTCGATCCCAACCCACAGCAACCCCCCATAGGGTCTCCAAGGCTGTAAATCTTTATGGAAACAGACTGCCTCATCTTTCTCCTGTGAAGCAGCTGATGGGTTCAATGCACTGACCTTTTGCTTAGCAGTCGAGTGCCCTGACCACCATACCACCAGAGGTTTAGACAAGGGTTAATGACACTGTGACTCCCGCCCAAGGCAGGGCGGGCAGAATAAAATCGTGAAATAGTTACTGCCAAGCACTGTACACAAAGATGACATCTAGCTGGAGGGAGGAGGTGGTGAAGAGGAGTTACGTAGCGTGACATCAAATCAACGTCAAGGAATACAGCATCAAAGAGAATAAAACACTTAGGAATGCACTTTAACAAAAGAAGTGCAAGACTTCCAAACTGAAAACCACAAAATGTCCTTGAGAGAAATGAAAGAAGACCTAAATAAATGGGAAGACACCTCAACTTCATGGACTTAACATGAACATTGACCAATATCCCCCAGACTGATGCAAATGATTCAACCCAACTCCAGTCAAAGTCCAAGTTGCCTTCTCGGTCGATATCGACAAGCTGGTCCTAAGATTCATATGAAATTACAGGGGACCCACAATAGGCAGAAACATCTTGGAAAAGAAGAGCAACTTTGGATGACTCACAGTTCTCAAATTCGATACTCACTCCAAAGCATAGCTACCGAGAAGAGTGTGGTTCTGTCACAAAGACACAGATCAATGAAGAGAATGAGCACCTAGAACAAACCCACTCATCCACCATCAACCAGATGGGGATATAAGAGCCTCATAGTGCTGGATTCAATTTTTCCAGAAAGCTTTAAAAAGTTTAAAAAAAAAAAAAAAAAAGCTCTAATTTTACCATTGACAGCAAATACTACTTGTTTTTTCATTTTCCTCTGACATGACAGGCAACACTCATTTTCACGAAAATGCCTGTCAGATATCCAAGTCTGAACAGCCATAGTTTGTCACTGTTCTTTCAAGGAAAAAAAAAAAAAAAAGAGGCTAGTTTAGCTTGCAACTCAAAGTAACCCACAAGTCCTTCCAAGACAAGCACTGCCTTGAACACGTAGTACACACACTCGCCGCCTCACACGGAGTGTTAGACTTGCTCCCAGACATAGAGACAGAACAAAATGAGCAATCTTCACCACTTCAGCAAGGAAGTTCTTCACTACTCGAGCACGGAGTTGGGCTCCCTGACCACCAGCCCCGGTTCCTGCTAAGGAGGCAGCAGTTTTGCTCACTGCTGCTTATGCACCATGGGTACAAATGTCAACCTAGGAGAGCAGGAGAGTAAGATCTCAGTATTATTATGAGTGTTGTCTGACTCAGGAGGCACCCCTTGCAATGATCATGGACCTTCAGGGGCCTGTAGATCACACTTGGAGAACTTCTGGTCTCAGAGGACACTCCCTGCTGGATCCAACTTAAAGGGGGAAAAGCAACAACCTTCTTCACTTTGTGGAATCAGAAGAGGTCAAAGAGGAGAACGGAGAACAGGATGTGACCCCTGGACTAAGCTTGGGTAGGAGGGCTGCACCCAGCTCTTAAAGCCTTCAAGTGCCTGGGAATTTCAGCTGAAGAGACTGCTTCCTGGGCTTTCAAAATCTAACACAAGCCATCTCATTGTCTTCTCTCTACCCCACACCACCTTTCCACTTCTTTGGCCTCAACATAAAAATAAAGCCAAAACCACACCCCTTGCCAGAGAGTTGATTCCAACTCATAGTGATACCATGTGTTAAAGAGGAGGACTGCTCCATGGTGTTCTCTTTGGTTCTAATCTTTATGAAAGCAGATAACCAGGCCTTTCCCCCTCACCACTGCTGGGTGAGTTCGAACCACCAACGCTTCGGTTAGTAGGTGAAAGCCAACCCATTTGTGCCACCCATGGACTTCTGTACACAAAAGAGGCACCTCTGACCCCTGGGACTGCGTTGCACTCCAGGCCAGAGGGCCCAGCAGAGACGCTGGGAGAGAGCACAAAAGCCCAAGGGCAGAGGGAAGGGGACAGCAAACACATCTGGGCCCCCTGCCCAGCTGCCCCAGCTCGGTCACGCCAGGGCGGGCACAGGAGCTCTCCCACCGATCGCATCCCCTTCCCGCCCACTCAGATTGGCTAGCTTCTCATCAGCTGGCCCCTTTTTTCAACCACTTCCTCCTTTCCTTCTTCCATAGAGAAGGTCACCAGGTGGCAAGTGCCGCTCCTCTGGGCACCTCAGCTCTCAGCCCCCACGGCAGCGACCCACACAAGCCCCTCACAGGGCACAGCCTGTCCTCCCAGGGGTTCAGTGGAACCATGTGAAGGGGTGAGCTGCCTGGGGACGCGTTCTCATCAAGACAACGCTGTTACAGCATCTGCAGCAGCGGAGCCGCCTGGCCAAGCAGCCGAACGCAGAAAGCAAAGTGCCGTTCAGGCCCCAGGGACACACGATAAACCGTTATCCTCCCCCTGGTCCACGCCAAGCAAAGCTGCAGGGCCCAGTGGGTAGCCCCTGGGCACAGCTGCCCCATCGACACAGAAACCGAGTCACCCAAGATTAGTGTGTCAGCACCATGCTGGTGGCCCCACCCCGCAGGATCCCACAGAAGGAGTATGTCGTGGCAACCACAGGCCCCGCCTCCAGGAACTAGGCCTCCTGGACACAGGGTCCTGGGACAGCCCCAGAGAACATCCGATTGTCCCTGCACAGGGTGGAATGCTGGAGCATACCCCAGAGGGGTCGACGTGGAACCCACACTCGGAACCCCAGCCAGCCCCAGGCACTGGCGGGCGACGCTAGTACTTTTGAGGAAGGCACTCCAACGTGTGGGGGCACCTGAAGCATAGAGTCCCAGCCAAGCCACCCGTGCCCACGTCTACAGGCGGTCCCAGCCCTGAGGATACAGCCACTATGGTGGGCTTTAAGGTTAAGAGGGTCCTCAGAAAAGAAACCGAGGGACTCAAAGTGCAGGTACTCCTGGTGCCCCACTACCTGGGGCTCGCAGCCCCCTGGGCAATTCAAACTCTGGGGCAACCCAAACGCTCCAGCCAGTGCTGCCCCTTCTCCAGGCCTGGCCCCTCTCCCACCTGAGCCCCTGCTGGGCTAACACGGTGACCTGCTGCGACTGGCACACCTTCCTCCAATCCAGTCTCAGCAAGGTCAACAAGTAAGAGGCCAGAACGGAAGCAGGAAGACTCTGCAAAGAGCCTTCAGAGGGGAGGACAGGACTCAGGCGCCGGGAAATGCTCCACAAGGACACCTACAGCCAGATAACCCACAAACTGGGAAGCCACTGCCGGCAAGAGCGCTGAATTCAACTTTAGGCAGGTCTTGTCCCCTCGGCATTTTGGCATCACCCCAAGGACACTACAAACCTAACCCTCAACCAAACCTGTTGCCGCTGAGTCCATTCTGACTAACGCAACCCCCCACGTGTCCCTGGAGAACCACTACGGCATTTTCTTGGCTGAAATAGATCCCACGCCTGTCTTCCGTGGCACCGCTGTGTGGGCTCAAACCACCAACCTTGAGGTCAGCAGCCGAGAGGGAACCTTTGCAGCACCCAAGGACACTACAAGGGCCTGGTCAATAGCAGCACCCCCCGGGGTAACAGGGCACACGGTGGAAAGAGTTCACCAGAGCTCCAGCAGCCCGACTCCGGCCAGGGAGAGGGGAGGTGCTCTCCGCCCACTTCCCGGAGGGAGTCTGCCTGCCTGGCTGAAACCTGCCTAAGGTTCCCTGTGTTCTGCCAAGACCCGCACCCTGCGCTGTCTGCTGCAGAGGCAGATAAGTGCCTGAGGGAAGGTGGGACGGAGGGAAGGAGGTCCCCACAGCCAGCCCTGTGGCTAAGGCACCCTCCTCCCCTGCTGGGCTCTCCCTTGCCCCCTTATCACAGCTTTAATTCAACGGCAGTTGGCCTTCTGCCTGTTCCTTTGATGACAGGAGATCTCAGCTGGTCCCTCTTGCTCCCTGCTGCGTCTTTGGCCTGTCACAGGGGCCAGAACACAGAGACCGCACAGTGACAGGCTGGGAAGTGGCAGCAGGGGCCAGCTGCAGACCACCCCCCGCCCAGCCGACACGCAGTGGCTGACTGAGTGCCATCCTGCAGAGCGCTGGGCCAGGCCTCTCCAGTCCACACCCACCCCCCGTGACGGTCACACTTCAGCACACCTCCCAGGAAGCCAGTCCTCTGAAGGCAGTGTGCCAGGCCCCCGGACTTCCATGACCAGTATGCTGAACTCTCACCCTAAACGGGCAGAGAGGGGACCAGGCCCTGAGGAGCAGGTGTGTGGCAGGACACCAGCACTGCTCCATCTCTTGGCTTTCCAAGCAAAGTACTAACCGGCCCTCTGCCCCCCTGGCTCGGTCTCCCACCATACTCTGCACGCCACCCCAACCCCAATCTCTGCTAGGGGCCTCTTCCTCAAACTCATACCCCCCAAAACAAACACACCAATCTGCATGCCTTTAAACCACCAATCAAGTCTGTTAAACTCCTTCCACTAGTCCTACTAGGACAAAGGTTAAGCATTTGGCTGCTAACTGAAAGGCTGGTGGTTCGAACCCTCCCAGCAGCTCCATGGTTGAAAGCCCCGGCAATCTGCTCCTGTCAAGATGATAGCCTAGGTAACCCTATGGGGCAGTTCTACTCTGCCACACAGGGAGGGATCAACTCCACGGCAACCAACAACCACCACCGCCACCCTTCAAGCTCTCAGGAGTGGCTGTGCTGGAACCTACCAGCCAGGCTCCCAGAGAAGGCCCCCACCTTTCCCGACTGGGATAAAGGAATTCAAGGGCACGAGGAGCTGATAAGCTAAGAAGAAAGATCACTCTTGAAATTCCAGAACTAAGCTCCAAGGACGAGTGGAACCGGTCAGAGAAGCGATTCTGTCTCACAGCGGCTACTGTGTTTGTGGCACATTGTTAGCAGGCTTAGTCGTCTGGTACGCGTGTTCCCTTAGCTAGACTTAAGCTGCGGAGCATTTAACACCTAAAGAAACGGATGCATGGCAACCGCGCTGGCGGACACAAGAAAGCCGCTGGACGAGAGCAGAGGGTTTGGATGCTGCTGGTTCTCTGCAGAAAGGGCGAGTCCTTTGGCTTGAACGTGGGCAATCTGGGGCAGAAGGAGCTCTGGTGGTGTAGTGCCTAAGGCACTTGACTGCTAACCAGAAGGCTGGCGGTTCAAACCCACCAGCCACTCCTCGGAAGGAAGATGGGGCAATCTACTTCCGTAGTGATACTGCCTCGGAAACCCAAGGAAGGGTCGCTATGAGTTGGGGCCGACTCGACGGCAAACAACAACAACAACATGCACCATCGCCACTCAGCCCTCAGGGCCAGCAGCCCAGCAAACAGTGGCCAGGGGCCAGTTCTCCAGGCTCCCACCCAGGGCGTAGGTTTGTCCAGAAGGTGCTCCTCCTGTAGGAAGGGGAGCAGCTGGAAGTCTGTCAGCGCCCCTCTAAGTTCCGCCTCCTGACCCTTTAGGGAGCTCCCACCAACAAGTGCAAAATCTGTAGCTAAAACACCCAAGTCCCTTCCCTCATCACAGCCTGGGAGAAATAGCAGGGGAACCCATCTTCCCCTTTCGAAAGAACTTTGCACTAAAGACAAACCCATGTGCAAGGCCACTGGAAGTCTTCATGCCACCCCCAGCTCCTGAAGAGGGAGGTGAACAGGGCACCGCGTCCCGAGTCCACAAGAACCAACTTTGCCGTCAACACCCCTACTGCGGTATTCTCCCCAAAAGCTGCGGGCTGCCAAGTGTGGAAGGGGGAGATGAGAGGCAAAGAATGAAAAACAAAACAAGAAAAGAGTTTCCCACCCCCTAAGCCATGATGAGGAGCTCTGGTAGCATAGTGCCTAAGGCACCTGACTGCTAAGCAGAAGGCTGACAGTTCAAACCCACCAGCCACTCCTCGGAAGGAAGGCTGGGCAATCTACTTCCATAGTGATACCGCCTCAGAAACCCAAGGAGGGGTCGCTATGAGTCGGGTCCAACTCGACGGCACATAACATAACAAGCCACGCTGCAAGTAGGATCCCCCCAGCTTCAACGTGGAGCACGGTCAAGTGGAGGAGGACGAGAGGGCAGCAGCCACAGCACTTCTCCTGGGAAGATGCCTCCCACCAGACGGTCTTCTCGTGGGGCAGCTCAGAGAGGAGCCAGACCAAGCCAGGAGGCTCCGGCACCCACACAGGCCCCCAGAGCCCACATAAAGCTTCAGCACCCACATAAGGGCGCCTTATTACCCACATAAGCCTGTAGGGTCCATACAAGGCTTCACTGCCCGTGTAGGACTCCAGGGCCCATCTGATGACCATATAAAGCTCCCATACCCAAATAAGGCGCCAGTATCCATACATGGCTCAGGACCCATATAAGGCTCCAGGACCCATATAAAGCTCAGGACCTGTACAAAAGGAACCCTGGTGGGGCAGTGGTTAAAGCACTCACCCATCAGCCGCTCCACGGGAGACACGAGGCAGTTTGCTTCCATGAAGAGTACAGCCTTGGACACCCTACGTGCAATTGTACACTGCCCCTAGGACTACGAGGAGTGGGAACTGACCGGACAGTGACAGGTCTGATACAGTCGTTCTATGCACATAAAGCTCAGTACTTATCTAAAAGGCCCTGCCCATACAAGCCTCCAGAACGAAACAAACCCAGTGCCACCGAGTCAATTCTGACTCATAGCAACCCCCAGGGACAGAGTAGAACCACCCACAGGTTTTCCAAGGCTGCGATCTCTACATAAGTAGCCTGCTTCATCTTCCTCCTGAGGAGCAGCTGGTGGGTCCCAACCACTGACTACTTTAACCAGTCTGCCACCAGAGCGCCCACTGTAAGTCTCCAGCACCCACATAAAGTGCTCAAGAGTTAAAAATGTTAAAGAATGAAAACGTCACTTTGAAGACTAAGGTGCACCTGACCCAAGCCACGGTATCCTCGATAGCCTCGTGTGCACGTAAAAGCTGGATAAAGAATAAGGAAAACCAGAAGAAGTGACGCTTTGCATCGTGGTGTCGGTGGGCAGTACCGACTGACCCGTGGACTGCGGGGACGAACAAACCGGTCTCGGAAGTACAGCGAGAACACTCCGTGGAACCAAGAATTGCGAGACTTTGGCCAAATATATTATCAGAAGGGAGCAGGCCCTGACAGAGGATGTCACGCTTGGTAAAGGAGGGAGTCCGTGAAAAAGGGGAAGACCGTCAATGAGATGGACTGCCACAGTGGCCGCAACGAGGGGCTCCAGCGCAGCAACAATTGTGAGGGTGGTGAGGACCAGGCAGGGTTTCATTCTGTTGCATGTGGGATCACTGTAAGTCGGAACCAACCCAATGGCACCTAACAAGAACCGCAGCCCATGGAAGGCTCCAGCACCCATATCGGGCTCAGAACCTACATAAAGTTCAGCGCCCGTATAAGGCTCCAACGCGCATATAAACCAGGGGGTTACAGGACAGTCCCTGGAAAAGACCCAGACTGTCCCGTATCACATGTCCAAACAGACCTTCTCAAGCCATCTGGGTTCATCTCAAAAGGCAAAATGAATGGAGAAAAAATGTCTCATTTTCAAATTCCCCTTCACTCACACCCTTAAAGTGCACCTTTCTGGAGTCCTGGGTGGGCTTCCTGATGCTGGAGACCCTCTAAGACTTCCAGGAGCAGGAGGCTGTGCTTGAGAGCTGGGCAGGAATGAGAAGCCACTGACGGGGGAGGAGGTGGGGAACCAGGGCAGTGACAACAGTGCATGGGCTCCTGGCCAGAAGCAGTGAATGGGCCGATCCTGACACTCCGTGGGAGGAATAGCAATCGGGGTGAGAGGGTGCCTAACTCGCCCCTGCTGAGGAAAGAATGCAGCAGCGGCAGCAGGGCCCAGCCCAGGCTCCCCTCTGAGCGAGGGCCATGATTAAAATCTGCACCTTGCTCCAGAGGACTAGCTGGGTTTACAGACAGGCATCAAGTCCCAGGGACACATCAGGAACCCAGTCTTGTGCAAGTACCAGCGCTTCAGTAACCACAGATGCAGCCTGACAACACCATTCCCACAGGGCCTGGCACCAAATGCCGGCTGGCTGAACAAATGAATGAGCGGATGCATTCCAAACAAGGCAGCTCCATCTGCAGTCATCAGAGTAACAGAGAGTGTGTAAGTGCAGAGGGACGGCCCAGCTATTTTAACCCGGACCCAGAATACACAACGCCTCCTGCCAGGCGGAGGGGGTGCACAGGGGAGGGGGAGAGAAGGGAGGAGGCGTTCTCAGACTCCACAGCCAACCAGAGGAACCCCGGCTGGCTCAGAAGACACCCTGCGAAAGACACCAGGCTGTCATCAGCAAGGCCACTCTCTCACACCAGACTTCACTGGTGGCCCTGTCACCTACGGGCAACACAAGTTTCTGTGTTTTCAGGTACAGCCCCCCCCAACAGCTGCAAATGAACAAAAGCCTCAAATTTGGACTCAGTTTTGGAAGGAAGCTCTCAATTTCAGAATATGGGCTTAGAACAAGCCCTGGTGATGCAGTGGTGAAGCACTCAGCTGTTAATCAAAAGATTGGCGCTTTGAACCCAGCAGCCACTCACTCTTCGGGAGAAAGATGGGGCAGTCCACTTCCATAAAGATGACAGCATTGCAAACCCTCTGGGGGCAGTTCTCCTCTCTGTCCTCTAGGGGCGCTGTGAGCCAGAACCCACTGCACAGCGGTGGGCTTACGTTTAGGAAGGAAGCCCCCGTTCAGGATGCTGCGTTAGGACAAACAACAGGAAACAGGAGAAATGGCACAGGCCTGACACCAGATGCATAAAGCGGCCTGTCTCCCAAGGACCCGTTCACAACTTCAGGTAGCTCAGGGGACCGACTCGAAGCAACAATTTCCCAGCAGCCCCAAGCGTCTCAGCCACTCTGTCCACACTGCACCCTCCTCCAAGCGGCCTCACCCTCGGCCTTCTTCCTCATACCTGGGATCAGAACTCCGGCCTTCTCAGGGACGGAGCTGGGCCTGGGCCCAAGTTAAATTTGTTCGACACAAACACATTGCAAAAACAACAAGGAGGCCACATGTTCTGACCTCCTCTAATCCCACAAGAGGAAGACAGGATGACCAGCAGTAACCCAAGGCCTATTCCTGCAAGGCCAGACATGCTGCCTCCCTCCAGCCCTTTCTCCAACCGTTCCTCCCAGAGCACCCACCACCTCTCTCCTGGGTTCGATAATTCGCTGCAGTGGCCACACAGAACTCACAGGTTATAGGATTTATTAGGGAAGCACCAGGCTACAACTCAAGTTCAGGAAGAACTCTCAGTCTCTCTCCCAGCCCACCGTCCCTCAGCCAACAGTCTCTCACAGTCTCTTTTCCAGCAGTGCTGGTCCCTCGGTGTCTCACTGAGCAATGCGTGTCTCTTGCGTCTCTTTCCCAGCAACACGTGTCTCAGGAGCCCGTGTCTCTTTCAGCAGTATGTCTTCCTCAACCAGCAGTCAGAGAGAGTTCTGCCTCCAGGAGGGCTCCTTTAAAGCCTGCAGGGTGGTCAAACTAGCCGATCATAGCATCAGAACTCTAAGCACCTGAGAGAGAGTGGGCACCTCCCAGAACATTGTTTTGTGCCACTCCCAACAGAAATACTCCAGGTGGACAACTTCAGCAATCAGGAGCTCCTCAGTTGCCCATAGAAAATCCCACCTTGGAGTTTACAAAGACTTATGGGTAGAAAAGCCACACTAAGTAATTTACTACACCGCACACGTGCTCGTGACGAGAAGCGGGCGGAGGGCCAGACGCCTGCCTTCGTTTCTTCCTGTGGCTGGCCGGCACCTGACTGCCCATCGACACGCGTGTCTCCTGTGCGTCACAAGAAGGTAACCCGCTCTCCTCCGCTCAGCACCACGAGAGTGTGCAGATGCCTGTCCCGCAGCTGCTCGCCAAAGGAGCTCTCCCCCACGCTTCTTCAAACCTTGGGCTGGATGTCTCCAGCCTCCTTAAAACCCTGAAGGAGCAGCCTTCGGAGGAGGAATGAGAGCATGGAGCAGACCCAGGGCGGGGATAATTTTGTAAACCAAGGTCAGAACCAGGATGTGGTGAGCCCCACGGGTCTTGTCAGGTGCTGCCCGGGGAGGAGAGACAGGACACGAAAGGCTTTGCGAAGGACGGCACGGAAAGGGCAGAGAAGCCCCGAGCCAGGCAGAGGGGCAGAAGGCGAGAGGCGGCATTCTGAGGGGCGCGCCACCCCGCGGTCGCGGGGAAGGAGAGCCGCAGGAGGGTTGGGGCACCAGTCCGAGCCTGGGGGCCGCTGCCTCACTTTGGGCAAGCAGTTCAGGCCCCCTTGAGCTGCAGTTCCCTGTCCATAAAAATGGAGGTTAACACCTCTAACCTCCAGAAGGTTCTAAGCAGCAGAGATACTATGTAAAGAGACCCCAGCAGAGCAAATGTGGCTGCCACTTCACTGCTGTTCTTCTTTGTTTTTAACGTTTGATTGTGCTTTAGGTGAATGGTTACCTAGCAGATTCGTTTTCCCAATCCATGGCTCGCCCACAGACTGTCTGCGGCACTGGCTCCCATCCCTGCGGGTGTCAGCACTCTCCCCACTTCCTCCCCGGGCTCCCCGTTTCCATTCCTCCGGTTTCCCCGGTCCCTCCCTCCGTCTTCCCATCTGTGGCTTTGGGTACACGGCGCCCTGTTGGTCTCTTGTGGCTGGCTGTCCTGAGGAGCACACGGGGGCTTGTTTACAGTCCCATCTGCTGTTTGGCTGGAAGGTGGGCTCCGGGAGCGTCTTCAGAATCAAACTGTGGCGTTCTTTTAAATAAATTTAGCTCTGAATGAGGAGCGACGAACCGGCAGGTGCACCATCACCCGAGCATTTTGGGCCCCTCTTCCCCACACTTTGGAGTTGTCCCTGAGAACACTGGCCTCAGACAAAGCAGCCTACCCCACACGTCACAGGGGTTCCTTCCCTGACCCCGGGCGCCATCAGACAGAACAAAGGAGAACCGAGGTCTCCCTAGTCATAATCCCCTGAACTTGTGAATGACGTTAGGGTTCCCTCTGGCTGTGTAAACCCCACTCAGCACCCACAGTCCCAGGACAGACTTTCTGAAGAAGCACAGGTGCAGACAAGTCTTAATTTAAATCAGAAAGGAGAGGGTGGGGAATGGGCCTTAGGGCTTGAAACATAAGCCGACAGAAGACCACAAGAAGCCTGACAGGAGGCTAGAGATGGGTGATTACACCCAATGGCCGACTGCCCGGGCTAAGACCATTCTCTCGGTCATCGGCATCAATCAGAAAAAGCAGTGGCAGCTGGCTCTCTGGACTTGTCACCAAGCCCAGTGACAGGCGCCACTCAGGTCTCCTGCACACCCTTTCATGCCCTCTCTGGCCAGATCCCTCTGTGGCAGCAAGTGGCACAGGCCTGTGTTGTTTCCCACCCTCAAGAAGCCAAGCTCAGCGAGCTGCTGACCCATCAGACAGGCTTCCAGAGAGGCTCTAGCTGCAAATGCAATCGCTGAGAAGGCCCAGTGGTTTGCCTCCATCTCCTGGGCTTGGACCGTAACTGACGAACTGTCTCACCCACGTTTGCTGTTAGCTAAAAAACGGGGTTTCTGATAAGGTCACTGAGGACGTGGGATCATCTTCATTCCTGGAAAAATAGCTCTGAAAAGAAAAGCCAGGCATGGGTCAGTGACATCCGCTTCTTAAACCGAAGACGGCCACCAGTGCCGCCACGGCCAGAGTGTGCTCAGCCGTGCGACAGGTGCCCAGTGAGCAGACGGCAGGGCAGGGCAGGCCCCTGGATGTCTCTGCCTCACAGCAGCGGGAGAAGGAGAGAGTCCACCAAGCCCACAAGAGCCGTGTGGTAGACGGGAGTCACAAAGCAGGCCAAGAGCATGGGGATGGCAGAAAACCACACAGTAAACAAAACAAGGGAAAAGAATTAAGGGTGTTGACTTGGCAGGACAAACACCAAACACTGCGTGTCTTCTTCCTTTTTATTTGCAAACGCAGGTAAGAGCTGTGGCCAAGAGGACAATGACATCCAAGATTCCTGTACCTCGGGTCAGAGAAGAAACTCTTTGTAAGGAAAGATGAAAACCAACAAACTCAAGCCCCAGGGAAGACGGGTAGATAAGGAACGAGCTCCATGCAGATGCGGGATTAGTCAAAGTCCTCTAGACATTAAAGCCACCCCCGATGCGGGGCAGTGTTCCCTGCATCTCACCGTGAGCAGACACTGCCTTTGTGATCAAAACACAGGAAAGTGGGGCAAGCACGCTATTTCCTACCCTGGAAAGACACTCACACGGGGCACAAATGCACAATGTGGAGCTCTCACAGAAAGGCATGCAATTTCAAGGATATTATCTTTGTTGAAACAATCTGGAACAATCAGACAATTATGCATAACCCTCCATCGTCCTCACTAATGAAGTGGGAACAGCAAGCACAGGGCCTTCAGTGAGTGCTTCTTAATTTTCTTTAATAAGGGCTTCTTAAGTATCTGGTACAGTGTAGGAAGTGGGATTTGAAAAACTATGTTAGACTCTGCAAGTGAGGCTAACCGTTATCAAAAATCACAAAATCCCAGAGATATCACAAGGACTCAACAGAAGGAGAGAATTTAAGCAAATCACTGTGTGTGGATATGACTGGGGACCAAGGACATGACCAGCTGGACTTGTCGAGCACATGGGCTGAACAACGCACGTGCTCTGGTCCCCAACATGTCCATGACAGAAGTGCACCGACAGCAGTGAGAAATAAGCTTAAAGTGATGTCACAGAGTTTTCAGTTTGTTTGTTTTTTAATGTCTCACTCTTTTCACCATTTCAAAGTGAACAGCTGAGCAGAGGTTCACTGTCACCACGATCGTACTAGAACACGTGTGTCACCCCAAGAAATACCCACACCGTTAGCAGCCACTCCCCATTCCCCATTCCCTGGCAACCACGAGTCCACTCCCTGTCTTTCTGGATAAGCCTGTACTGCACATTTCAAAGAAAGGGTCTCATATAACATTACCAAGGGGGCAGGGAGGCTGCATGTCCTGACCTCCACTAACCCCACAAGAGGAAGACAGAATCACCATCAGTAGCCCAAGGCCTATTTCTGCGAGGCCCAACATGCTGCCCACCTCCAGCCCTTTCACCAACCCTGACACCAACCGTTCCTCCCACAGCACCCACCACCTCTCTACTGGGCTCAATAATTCGCTGCAGTAGCCACACAGCACTCACAGATTGTGTTTATTAGGGAAACACCAGGCTACAATTCAAGTTCAGGAACAACGTTCAGTCTTTCTCAGCCTGCCGTCTCTCAGCCAACAGTCTCTCTCAGTCTCTCTCCCAGCAATGCATGTCTCTTGGTGTCTCTCTCTCAGTAGTGTGTGTCCCTCAGGAGCGCGTGTCTCTCAGGAGAACGTCTTTCTCAGCCAGCAATCAAATAGAGACTTCTGCCTCTAGGAGGGCTCCTTTTGAGACTGGCAGAGTGGCTAAACTAACCAATCATAACATCAGAATTCTATGCACCTGAGAGAGCGAACTTCCCAGAACATTGCTTTGTGACACTCCCAAAAGAAATACCCCAGGTGGATAACTTTAACAATCAGGAGCTCCTCAGTTGCTCACAGCAAATTCCACCACAGAATTTACAAAGACTTATGGCTAGAAAAGCCATACCAGGTAATTTACTACACCGTAAATATATAGTCTTTTGTGTCTTGATTCTTCCTCTTAGCATACTGTTCTTTTTCTTTTTATTTTTTTCCCCTTTTACTTATGTATCTACTCACAGACATTGTCTGTTATTACTTTTATCAGCATGATGTCTTCAAGGTTCATTGGTGGTGTGACATGGACCAGTACTTCATTCCTTTTCATGGCAGCATACTATTCCACTAGATGGATGGACCGCAGTCTGTTGATCCATTCATCAGCTGACAGACATCCGCATAGTTCCCACCTTTGGCTGTTATGAATAATGCTGCTGTGAGCATTCGTGGATGTTACTTTTTTTATATAATCTTAACCACCTAGGGTGGCCTCCCCACTGTTGTTACTAGCTGCTGTGCAGTTCACTCGGACTCCTGGTGACCCCACGTGTGCAGAGTAGAACTACTCCATCGGGTTTTCAAGGCTGTCACCTTTTGGAAGCAATATCACCAGGTCTTTTTTCTGAGCCATCTCTGGGTGGGTTCAAACCACCAACCTTTCAATTTGTAGTGGAACGCTTAAATGTCTGTGCCACCCAGGCACTCCTCGGTCTCCCCAAAAACCAACCCACTGGCACTGAGGCAATTCCTCCTCATAGTGCCCTGACAGACAGAACAGAGCTGTAACCCATTCTCTGATACAAAAGGTACAAAGCAGCCCAGAAATGTGCCAGATGGCAGAGGGCACAGGAGACGTTCAAACGTCACTGTAACGATCCTGAGCTGTGTGGACAGAAAATAGCCTGATTACCTATACCCTCTGCCTCACAGCCCAGGGGAAGGGCGTCTACAGGTAATCAGTGGGCCTCTGTGCAGGCTGGGAGAAGGCTTAAGGAAAACAGGAAGGTATCACGCACATCCAGGGTTGCTGTGAGGTTGAATGAAACAAGAGCCCTGACAGATGGGCAAGCGTCCACCCCCAGCTTTTCGTAATGGCTCATTTGTTCACGCAATAAAGCAAAGGGTAGAATGTGGGTTGCTCACTGGGCTCTGCTTGTCCCACTCCAAAGGGCGAGATGGTGCCAAAACGACTTACGGAGAAGGAGTAGTGAGGAAGGCGGGAAATGAAGGAAACAGGAAATTCTACAGGATCAGGACTAAAAGAAGTCGAGAAAAAATATAAAGCACAGGAGAAACTTACACACAGAAAGGAGGTCAGTCTACCACAAACAACCAAAGCAAACAGAAGGCGTATCTGCCTGGGTGACACCACAGCAGGAAGGCCTCGGGGCACTCAAGGGCCCAGCATATCCCCAGGCTAAGGAAGGAAGGCTGGGAAGCAGAGACCGGCCAGGGAAACGGGACCGTCCGCAGGAAGAGGACAGCTGAGCAACACCGCAGCGGGCAGAGCTCCACAACTGACAACATTCTGGAAACAAGATGGCTACAACTGCTGAGTGCAGAAGGTGACTTACGCAACAGGGGCAACAAAAAGTGCTAAAACGTTATGTAGAGAAAGTGGGAGGGGGAAAAAGGACACTAGGAAAGGAGGAAGTTCGGCCAGAAGGCTCCTTAGATGTGAAGATGGTAGACTTTGCCTTAATGCGTGCTTTGGACATATTGTCAGGGGAGACCAGAGCCTGGTAAGACGACATGGTCACTGGAAAAGAAGACCTTCAAAGAGATGGAGTGACACAGTGGTGGCAACGATGGGTTCACACACAGCAGTGGCCGTGAGGCACAGGACCGGGCAGTGTTTCATTCTGTTGTGTGTGAGGTCACTGTGAGTCGAAGCTAACCCAAGGGCACCTGACAACAACAGGAAAGGAAACTACCACCCGCCAGTCAGTGCATCACATCGTGGTGGCTTGCGTGTGGCTGTGAGGCTGGGAGTTTTGTCATCGGTATTTCAAATACCAGCAGGGCCACCCGCGGTGGACAGGAGTCAGTGCAGCTTCCAGACCAAGAGAGACTGGGGAGAAAGGCCTGGGAATCTCCTGAAAATCAACCGGTGAGAGCCGTGTGTCCGACAGAACGCTGGCAGACGAGCCCCCGGGCTGGAAGGCACTCAGCACACAAGGGACTCCAGCAGACCAATGACTGAAGACGGCATGGGACAGTGCAGCACTGCCGCGCGGGGCCGCCAGGGGGCGGAGCACGGACGGGTGCAACACTGCCGCGCGGGGCCGCCAGGGGGCGGAGAACAGCACGGTGCAGCACTACCGCGGGGCCGCCAGGGGGCGGAGGACGGTGCAGCATTGCCGCAGGGCCGCCAGGAGGCAGAGCACGGACAGTGCAGCACTGCCGCGGGGGGCCGCCAGGGGGCGGAGCACGGACGGGTGCAACACTGCCGCGCGGGGGCCTCCAGGGGGCGGAGCACGGGGCGGTGCAGCACTGCCGCGCGGGGCTGCCAGGTTTGCAGCACTGCCACGGGGCCGCCACGGGGCGGAGCATAGGACAGTGCCGCGTGGGGGCCGCCGGGGGTCGGCGCCGACTCGACGGCAACAACAGGAAAAAGTGGGATTCTGGAGGGAAGTTGGTTTGTTTTGTTTTCCTTGTGTAATTATGTATAAGGTAGAGTTCTACAAAAAAATGAATGTTAATTTGAGAAATACCTGAATACTTATGAACACTTGGGTAAGTGATGGTTACCCTCCCTTCCACTTCTATTTCCATGTGGAAAACGGAAGCCCAACTATTTTTGGAAGCAGAGCTGGCCCACAGCTCAGCATGTCCCAGAGACAAGTGACTGAAGCTTCCTGAGACACAGCTGCTGAAGTCTGTGAAACGGGGCCAGTCCTCTAACACGTACACTTGAGGGAGGCACTGAATGCGATCCCAAGCAAAGGAGTACCTCAGAAACGGTAAAGCACTGTAAAAATGGAAATAACCTATCCACACACGAAATAAGACGGTCCTTTAGGACGACACAAACACGTTAAACAAATAAAACAAGAAAAAGAAGAATCAGGTCAGCCTGAAATTAACACCATCCAGCCTCAACTCAGCAGGAACAGAATAAAAATGGGGCATTCACACAGTCTGCCTAGAATGTAAGAAATGTGAGAATAATTGTGGAAAATTTCAGGACTCAAAATGCTAAGACAGCAAAACATTTAGAAAAAGGATTATGTCAAAGTAGGAATTCGCAACCAGGGACAAGAGGGGCTAGGATCTGAAATAAGAGAACACTGTTACAAATCCTTTAAGTTTGAGAGCTTAGGACCAAAGTGGCATGGGACAGCTCAGTCAATTGGCAAAACAGTGAGATTTATCTCAGTGAATGAGTGACTAGTGTCCTGGGTCTTAAAAGCTTGCAAGCAGCCACCTAAGACATAGCTTCTGGTCTTGGCTTGCCAGGAACAAAACAGTAAGAAGGTAACCAACAGGCAGCAAGGAAACAAGTCTACAAGACCTACAACCTCAGTTGTCCTGAGACTAGAAGAACTAAATGGTGCCCACTACCACCACTGACCATTCTGGCCATGGCTGCAATAGCTGGTCCCAGGTAGAATGGGAGAAAAATACGGAGAACTGATATTCTAATAACAATAATAAAAGATAGACAAACTGGAAAAGTAAGGAAGAAAGGGCCCCCTTTCGGCTTCTCCATCCTGTCACCGGCCAGTCACGTGGTGCGCTCTCTCTCTCTGCCCCAGCCACTCCGAGCTGGGCAGTCAGATCTCACGAGTTAGATGGACAGTGTCTTTCAGCCCCAGCCACCCGGAGCCAGGTCTGAGTTCATGTTCTTTCAGACTGCCACACAGACAGATACCAGCCAGCCCCTCTGGCTCTCACTGCTCCTGGGAGCCATTAACTCGCTGTAATGACTCCCAGGATCTACAGAAAGGACACCACACTTACCTCAGATTTACCACACTTACCTCAGATTTATTTCAATCAAAGAGGATACAAAGAAATAAGATGGGTGAGGTCTGGGAGGAGTGACAGCACAAAGCTTCCAGGTCCCGAACAGTGTAGTCACCAAATAATGAAGTGAGTATCTAGGCTCCTGTCCCCCCAAGTTAAGGAACAGAAACACAGACACCCCTTCGCCCCTCTCCCATGCACAGTCACCAACCAGGAAGCTCCTTGTGAACCTTAGGGCTGGGGCACAGTCAGCTCTGGTCAACCCTTACTCATTAATCCCAGGGATTGCTCCGGCCAGAAAGAATTCAGAACAAAAGCCAGCCACTTTCTACAAGGTGACTCCACCCTTCACACCTGGAAAAGGCTGGACCCTACCCCACAACCACTCCACTCCTAGCTGCTATCCCGGAGAAACCCAGCTAGTGTGCACCAGGAAGTGAGAACAAGAACGCTCAGAGCAGTATTGTTCTGAAGAACTGAAGAACCCAAAGTTGGAAGTGGCCCTAAGGCTCTCAGCAAGAGAAAGGACACATGTCCACTGGGGTGTGGCCATACAGCAGGGGAAGCCTCACTGGGGGGCGGAATACACCCAGAGGGTGGAATTGCAAGGGTGGTGCTGGGCCAGTCACAGAGACAACGGGCTGCATGGGTGTCTGTAACATTCCAAACGAGGCAAAACTAAACAGTGAGTTATTCAGAGATTGCTCATAGGTGGTGAAAGGGTCAAAAAACCTGGGAGAGTGAAGATCGCAAACGGCAGAGAATGGCCGTGGGGGAAGGGCTTCTCTGGTCCTGCCCTTCTGTTCCTTACGCTGGGGGGCGGGGACACGGGTATTCACTTTATTATTCTGCTTTAACAAAATACACACTTTATGCATGTCTTCTGTGTGATATATTTTATAATAAAACAAATGGGGAAAAAACGATGTCACACAGCTGTTAGCATCATCTGTACTGTTAGCTAAACACTAACCCTCTAGGTAAACTCAACACTAACCCCCTGGGAGCTCTGGTGGTGTAGTGCCTAAGATACCTGACTGCTAACCAGAAGGCTGGCGGTTCAAAGCTACCAGCCACTCCTTGGAAGGAAGATTGGACATTCTACCTGTGTGGAGATATTGTCTTGGAAACCTAAGGAGGGATCGCTATGGGTCTGAGAGGAATCAATGGCAGTGGGTTTAGCCACAGTCTTGGGAGCTCTGGTAGCACAGTGCCTAGGGCATGTGACTGCTAACCAGAAGGCTGGCGGTTCAAACCCACCAGCCACTCAGAAGGAACACTGGGCAATCTACTTCCGCAGTGATCCTGCCTCGGAAACCCCGGGAGGGGTCGCTATAAGTCGGGTCTGACTCGACAGTCGTGACAGCCAGCTAACACTTGGTGCCCCACTCCCCCTTGAAAAACAAAGAGACCCACAGCTGCCATCAAGTTGGCTCGGACTCACGACGCCTCCCCGTGCAGCAGAGCGGAGCTGTCCCATGGGCTTTTCAGGGCCGACGTCGTCCAGAAACGAATCGCCGGGCCCTTCTGCGCTCCTTCGCATGGGTCTGGACCATCGACCTTTTGGGTAGTGGTCCTGTGCTTGCCCTTTCACGCCACCCAGAGACTCCCCACTCGGTGCCAACACTCTGTTAGGAGGCTCCATTAGGTTCAAAGGCCGTGCCTCTGAGGGATGATGGGGTCACGCCTGGTCTTCCTTTGCTTCATCAGTAACTGTCACCAGACCCCAAGGCATGCCATCGTCCCAAACGATGCAACAGAGGCCATCCATACCCCAGGTCACACTAAGATCCCTTGGGTGGGACCGCACCAACACTGGGACCCTTGGGCTGCCTCTACCAGCCAGGCTGGCGCAGGACGAGAGGCTTACCCAGCAGTGGCTGAGGCATCCTTCTGAAGCCATGACCTGCCGGCCATGGCTGCATTCTGCCCTTTGCCCCCGGAAACACCCTTAATCTGCCTCCTGGAGGGAAAAGGCTCTTCACGGCCCAGCTGAGAAGCATGAGGGGAAGGAAAGGCGGCTCAGAGTTGTGAAAATAATCAAGAGGCCAGATACCGGGCTCAGAGCTTTCCCGAGAGCCAGTGCCGCCCATCACTTACTCGTAGACGCAGTCTCGGCACGCTGCCTGGCTCGGCCGCAGATGCCCATCTACTCAGCGACCAGACCCCAGGCCAACCCCAGCTCGAGAAGCAGGAAAATCAGGAAGGAGTTTGGAGAGAAACAGAAGCCGGAGTTATGAACTGATACCCTGCGTCTGCTGGGAGAACCCCGTTCTCTAAAATGCCTTCTTCATCAGGCACCTAAAAAATGCAAGGAAAAGCCTACACCCCTCAAATGTAAAATCTGCAGTTACGAGCAATGCCTTGTCTTACCTCCCTTTGCTGCATCTTTTCACAAACTGAAGGTTTACGGCAACCCTGCGTCGGACAAATCTATTGCTGCCATTCTCCTAACAGCACGCGCTCACTGGGCGTCTCTGGGTCACGTTTTGGTCATTCTCACGACGTGTCCAACTTTTTCATAATGCTGCTGCACACTCAATAACAGAGTGCGGTACAGCGTAAACTGGGAAACCAAAGCATTCCCACGATTCGGTTCACCGCGGTACTGGCTTTCTCGCGGTGGTCTGGAACCCGACCCGCGGTATTCCCGAGCTTGGCCTGCGCACTGTTTGGCTCAGTGTCAATCAGAAGGCTGGCAGACGGTTTCGGCTCCCACCTACCCAGCCCCAGAAGCACAAGGAAAGCTCCAAGCACCCAAGGGCGTTTCCCTCATGATTAAAAGCATCACCCGGTGGCCCTGGCGTTGCTCTGACTCCGGGGCCTCCGTGACGGCCGGGCTGCACCACTGCGGACGGTGCTCAACGGCGGACTCTTCAGCAGGTTGCCAAGCCCTCCTACCCAGGCAGCTCCAGACGGACTCGAACCTGCAACCTTTCAGTTAGCAGCTGAGTGCTACCGTCTGCAGCCCTGAGACTCATACCCTGGGCCAACTCCCTGTCGCTGTCTGCCTCTGCACCTGCCCCCTGGGCTCAGCTACTGTCAGTCGCACGGCTGAGGTCGCTTCTCCAGCTCTGCATTTATAAGGGCGATAGAGTGACAGGCCTCCAGTGCCTCCTTCCACATCACTCCACGACAATCTTCCTCCTGTGATGTCTGGTATGTGCTTCTTCCTCCATTGCCACCACTTCCCTTGGTCCATGCCATCAATTATGGAACATCGGACTGCAACTACTGCCTCCTCAGAGCCAGCCCCCCACACACCCCCTGACCTAACTCTCCCCATTCCAGGTGGGCCTGCCCAGCATATCCCAGAGGGTTTTTCAGGACCCCGTGACCTCTGGGTGGTCTCAGGTCAGGCTTCTCATCATCCCAAATCCACACAAGTAGCTGGAAGCCCACAGAATGAACCAAGCTCATGCCTCCCAACAACATCCATTCTTTCAACAAAAAACAAAAAACCAAGTCCACTGCCACAGAGTCGATTCCAAGCCCCATCAGGTTTTCAAGGCTGCAAATATTTACAGAAGTAGATTGCCTCATCTTTCTCCCATGGAACGACTAGTGGGTCCAAACCACCTACCTGCTGGATAGCAGCCTAATGTCTTAACCACAGAGCCACTCGAGCTCCTTTTAACAAGTGCTGCCTGAGCCCAGGGCCTTGGGTGCTCAGCAGTGAACAAACCAAACACAAATCCCCCAGGGACCGCACACTGCCTCTCCCTACACGAGCAGGCCTGGTGCCCAATGCCAAGCTCTCCTCGTCACTGGGACTCGCCTCAGTGCACCCCTGCCTGGGTCCCTCCTTCATGCCCCAAGCTTCTTGAATAAGAATCAACATAAATCCAATCCCCAAAATGGGAAGATCAATCAAACCCCACTTTCTGGATTGTCTCTGACACCAGCCACCTGGAGCTAAGTCAGAGCTCACAAGTTAGAACACTGTCCACCAGACTGCAAGGAGTCCACGTGACATCCTTACTTCTGACCTGTTGGTCGCAAACTCATGGTTTTCCTGCTATCTCTTCGGATGCCAGCTATAAACTAGCCCCCCCCCAGCCCCCTCACTTTTACCTGCTGGCTCCCATTACTTCTTTGGGTTCAATAATTCACCTGAATCACTGACAGGATACACAGAAAGGACTGTACTTAAAATTATAGATTTATTATAGCCAATAGGAAGAGACTCACATAAGGAAGACACACACAGGCAAAGAGGTGTGTCACCTTCCTTTCACCAACCAGGAAGCTGAGGGTTGCCTCTGTGTCCACAGCCTTCATTGGTGTCATTAGGTAACCATCATTGAGGCCTCACTGCACATGCAGAGGTTAAATTGTGCCTCCAAGGTTAGTGGGTATCTGGTTACCAGGTGGTCTTTCCGCTCTGGCCAGCCCCCACTCATTAGCACAAATCGTCAACATTCAGGCCCATGTGGTAACCTAGGGTACACTAGCTAAGACCTCAAACTGCTGTGGTCTAGCAGTTTTAGATAATAAAGGCACTGCAATCACTCAAGAAATTCCAAGGAAGGGGATCTATGTAGGAGATCCTTGATTGAGAGGGAGAACAATGTGGAACAAAACTCAAAATCATTTGGAGGAAAAAAAAAAAAAACCTGGGGACCAGGTTTGCTGGTCCGATAGAGCCTGGTGGAACCACTGAGACTATGGCCCCTAGCTGCCCTTCAGGTCTGGAATTGAACCCACACCTGTAGTTTCCAGCCAAACAAAATACAGGCATATGAGTTGAACATTTACCTCAAGTAAATACACTCCTTGGAGAGAACAATCATGGGAGAAAGAAGGGCTGTGTATGCACAGGGAGACAGCTCAGGGGGCAGAAGTGTATGAAGGGATGGACACAGGGAAGAGGTAACTATGGGGAGGAAGTGGGAGGGGAGCTGTTGCATTGTGGTAAACTGTGGTCAATGTCATGAGACAAAGTATATGTGAACTGCTGTATGGAAAGTGAATTTTCTCTGTAAATCTTCACCCAAATCACAATAAAAAATAATAATAAAATAAAAAAATAAATTCCAAGGGTTATCTCTCAGGAACCATCATCAAAGGCCAAATTGTTTCTTGGGTTTTGTTCTTTTTTTGGTAAGGTTATTTATTACTACATGCAACCCAAACAGGTGACATGTTCAGGGGCCACCTCTTGCAAGAAGTCTTTCCTGAGTATTTGCAGGATAGGATCCTGATATAGTCCCCTCATCCTGGTCCTTGGACTCACACCCTGCCTTCCAGGATGAGGTCCTTTGTAAGCATTCTCCATCATTACAGTAACCCAGCCACCGTTATGAGGTGTCCCCTGGGGACCAGGTACAACACTAAGTTACTTTCCATAAGTTATTTCATTTAATTCCCCTCAGCAGTCCAACTCGAGGAGCTCTGGTGGCGTAGTGCCTAAGGCATGTGACTGCTAACCAGAAGGCTGGCGGTTCAGAGCCACCAGCCACACCTTCAGCAGGAAGATTGGGCAATCTACTTCCGTAGAGATACCACCTTGGAAACCCAAGGAGGGGTTGCTATGAGTCGGATCTGACTCGACAACAGTGAGTTTGGTTTTGGTGTTTTAGCAATCCAACTGCCCAATGGTGACCCCCCCAAAAGAAAAAAACCCAACCCATTGTCATCAAGTCAATTCCAACTCATAGCAACCCTTCAGAACAAAGTAAAACCGCCCCATAGGATTTCTAAGGCTGTAACCTTTACGGAAGCAGACTGCTACCTCTTTCTCCCACAGAGCCATCGGTGGGTTCGAACCGCAGCCAGCTGCCTCACTGCCACACTACCAAGGCTCCTTGCCCAACAGTGAAGAACAGTTTATTTCCCCTATTTTATAGACGAGGAAACCAAGGTTCAAAGAGGTTAAGGAATTTGCCAGCAGTAACAGGACCAGTGAGTAAGAGGCCTACCCCACCCACCGGACGCCAGAGCCTGTGTGCTGAGCACCGCTGCACGGCCTCCCTGCGTGGCTTTATGCACTCACAGCTGCCCTGGCACAGAAACAGCACCTGAGAGACAGCAGTTACTACCGCTGTCTAACTAGTCAGTACATGAGTCAGCTGGTACTTGCCCCAGCACATGCATTCCTTCTACCCCAGAGACACGATGAGTGACCAAGGGCATGGGTCACGTCATCGGACCCTGCTGCAGTCTGACAGCATCCAGCCAGGAGCCACACGGACCCCAGGGGCACAGTAAATGCTTGCAGAAAGAGCAAAGAATTTCCCGGAGTACTAACGTGTGCCCTTTTCAAACCATTCAGTCCATTGAGAAAATTCCAAATTAGATCATAGGGGAATTTATCCTGCCAAATGTTGAAACCATCATGTAAAAATATCACAAGTCAAAAGCGATGGAAGGCTGGCTTGGGTCAGTACACACAAAAACAGCTGTTTTGCAACCGGCTGAAATGGGTAGTCAGCATTCCCAGGAGGCTGAAGAAAACCTTAAGGCCTTACAGAGACAGCCTGGGGCAGCGGGGCACGGCAGACACCCCACCAGGGGACAGGAGTGGAGGGTTTTGGGTGGACACCCAGTTTGTCACAAGCCCCAGTGACAACAACTGGCTCTTGTGATGGAAGGACAGACGCCCATTGAGCCCTCACCGTCAGCAGGGAAGACAGTGGGTTTGGGGTTGGTCTCTTCAGTCCTGTGCCCAGCAGCGCTGAGAGATCACACACAATACCCTGCCGACAGCAGGACAGACAGACCAGGACGGGAATGCTGCTTTTAGAGCTGCTATTGTTGTTGTTATATGCCGTTGAGTTGGCCCCGACTCATAGCGACCCCTCCTTGGGTTTCTGAGGCAGTATCACTACGGAAGTAGGATTGCCCAACCTTCCTTCCGAGGAGTGGCTGGTGGGTTTGAACCGCCAGCCTTCTGGTTAGCAGTCAAGTGCCTTAGGCACTATGCTACCAGAGCTCCTCTAGTACCAGTGAATGTGGGTGAGTCCCGGCACTCTCTGACCCTCAGGCCCATCAGCCACAAACAGGGAAAATGCTGCGTTAGCTAGTCGCAGGGGAATTGTTCAAGGTAATAACAGAACTCTAAAACGATACACAGAGATAAGGAATTTTAAAACAAAACATACAGAACATCAATATTCGGTCCATGTGCTGTCTGCAGGTGCACTAGCTAAGATGAGAAATAGTTGAAATATTGATGGCTAAGGCACCATCAGGTCATAGCAGCTGGTCTATTTGTCTTGAGGCAAAGGCAGAATTAACTTTGGGAACCAAACTTTATATTTTTGTTTCTCCTTTATAATTTCTGGAAGCTATGTCACTGGTATTTCAAAACCAGCCAGGTCACCTGTGGTGAACAGGTTTCAGCGGAGGTTCCAGACTACAGAAGACTGGCATGAAAGACCTGAGTATCTCCTTCTCAGGAAACTGGTCAGTGACGTGGAGATACATATATACACATACACACACACATACACACACATACACACACACATACATATATATGTACACACATACATATACATATATGTATACATGCACAGAGATACATATATACATACACACACATATATACATATATGCACACATATATTCCTACAGATACGTATACATGTGTACATGTATGTATACACATATACATACGCACCTATACCTATATATATACATACACATTGATACACATATATATACACACACATACATATATGTTGTTGTTGTTGTTATTTGCTGTCGAGTCGGCCCCGACTCATAGCGACCCCTCCTTGGGTTTCCGAGGCAGTATCACTACGGAAGTAGATTGCCCAACCTTCCTTCTGAGGAGTGGCTGGTGGGTTTGAACCGCCAGCCTTCTGGTTAGCAGTCAAGTGCCTTAGGCACTATGCTACCAGAGCTCCTATATATACACATTTACACTATACACATTTACACACACACACACACATACACATACATATACATGCATACACATATACACACACATACATATGGAAAGCCGCAGAACATGCATTGTCTGATAGAGTGCAGGAGGTGAGCCCTCAGGCTGGAAAGCACTTGAAAAATGACTGGGGAAGAACTGGCTCTTCAGAGTGGCGTCGACCTTAATGACATGGACAGAGTAAAGCTTTGGGGATCTCCTTTGCTGATGGGGCACAACTCAAAATGAGAAGAAACAGCTGTAGATATCCATCAGTAATCAGAACGTGGAATGTATGCAGTCTAAATCAAGGGAAATTGGAAGTTGTCAAAATGAAATGAAACGGATAGAGATCAATGTTCTAGGCATTAGTGAGGTGAAACGAACTAGTATTGGCCAGTTTGAATCAGATAATCACATGGTCTACATACTGGGAACGGCAAATCAAAGAGGAACGTCACATTCATCATCAAAAAGGAAACTTCAAGTCTATCCTGAAATGTACCACTGTCAGTGAGAAGATAATAACCACATGCCTACAAGGAAGGTCTAATATGACTATGATTCAAATTTACCCACCAATCAATAATGCCAAAGATGAAGAAATTGAAGATTTTTACAAACTTCTGCAGCCTGAACTTGATCAAACATGCAATCAAGATGCATTGATAATTAGTGGTGACTGGAATGTGAAAGTTAGAAACGAAGAAGGATCAGTGGCTGGAAAATATGCCTTGGTGACAGAAACAATCGTGGGGGTCGCAGGACAGAATTCTGCAAGAGTAGCAATGATACAGAAGCTCAGAATTATCAGTCAGAGTAAGTCCAGGGACTGACTGTGGAACAGACCATCAGTTGTTCACATCCAAGTACATGCTGAAGTGGAGAAAATTAAAACAAGTCTATGAGAGCCACGTATGATGTTGAGTATACTCTGCCTTACTTTATAGATCATGTCAAGAACAGATTTCACACACTGAACATGAATGACTAAAGACCAGACAAGTTGTGCGATGACAGTGACAACATCATTACATGAAGAAAGCAAATAGTCACTAAAAGACAGTAAAGGAAGAAAAAAGATGTCAGGGAGACTCTGAAACTTGCTATTGAATGGAGAGTACCTAAAGTGAAAGGAAGACGTGATGAAGGAAAGAGCTCAAAAGAAGGTTTCAAAGGGTGGCTCGAGAAGACAAAGTAAAAAGTATTATAACAAAATGTGCAAGACCTGGAGTTGGAAAACCAAAAGGGAAGAACACACTTTGCATTTCTCAAGCTAAAAGAACTGAAGACAAAAAGTCAAGCCTCAAGCTGCAATACTGAAAGATTCTACGGGCAAAATATTGAATGAGGCAGAAGGCATCAAAAGAAGATGGAAGAAAAACAGAGTCACTGTACCAAAAAGAACTGATTGCCATGCAACCATTTCAGGAGGCGGCATATGATCAGGAACCAATGGTATTGAAGGAAGAAGTCCTAGCTACATAAAGGAATTGGTGAAAAACCAGGATCCAGGAATTGACAGAAAACCAATTAAGATGTTTCAACAAGTGGATGCAATACTGGAAGGACCCACTTGTCTATCCTAAGAAATGTGGGAGACAGCTACCTGGCCAACTGACTGGAAGAGATCCATATATATGCCTATTCCAAAGTAAGGTGGTGATCTAAGAGAATGTGGAAACTATCAAAAAATACCATTACTTATCACACACAAGTAAAATTATGCTGAAGATAATTCAAAAATGGCAAGGAGCTACTAGAAACTTAATCCCGATTCAGAAGAGGGCATGGAATGGGGGACACCTCTGCTGGTGTCAGATGGGTCTTGGCTGAAAGGAGAGAATATCAGGAAGAGGTTCATCTGTGTCTTAGTGACTATGCAAAAATCCATTCAACTGCATGGATCATAACATATCACGGATGATACTGTGGAGAAGAGGAATTCCAGAATACTCAGTTGTATTCATGAGGAACCTATACACAGACCAAGAGACAGTCATCTGGACACAAGAAGTGGATACTATATGGTTTAAAATCAGGAAAGTGGGTGTTAGGGTTGTATCCTTTCACCTAATCAATCTGTATGTTGAGTAAATGACCCAAGAAGCTGGACTCTGTGAAGAAGACTGTGGCATCAGGATTACAGGAAGACTCGTTAACAACCCACGATATGCAAATGACACAACTTTGTTTGCTGAAAGTGAAGATGACTGCCAAATGAGCAGGGAGGCCGCATCTTCTGACCTCCTCTAACCCCACAAGAGGAAGACAGAAACACCATCAATAGCCCAAGGCCCATTCCTATGAGGCCAGACATGCTGCCTCCCTCTAGCCCTTTCACCAACTGTTCCTCCCACAACATCTACCACCTCTCTGCTGGGTTCAATAATTCGCTGCAGTGGCCACACAGAACTCACAGATTTTGGGGTTTATTAGGGAAACACCAGACTGCAAATCAAGTTCAGAAATGCACTCAGTCTCTTGCAGCCAACCATCTCACTCAGCAGCTGGCAGTCTCAGTAGCACATCACTCTCTCAGTAGCGTGTGTCTCTCACGTCTCTCTCTCAGCAGCGTGTCTCTCATGTCTCTCAGGAGTGTGTTTCTCTCAGCAGTATGTCTTTCTAAGCCAGCAGTAAGAGAGACTCCTTCTGCCTCTAGAAGGACTCCTTTTGAGCCTGGCAGAGTGGCCAAACTAACTAATCCCAACATCAGAATTCTATACACCTGAGAGAGAGAGAGAACTTCCCAGAAAATTATTTTGTGCCATTCCCAACAGAAATACCCCAGGTGGATAACTCTAACAATCAGGAGCCACTCAGTTGCTCATGGCAAATTCCACCAAGGAGTTTACAAAGACTTAGGGCTAGAAAAGCCACACTATGTGATTTACTACTTGACTTGAAGTACTTACTTTAGGACTTGAAGCACTTACTGATGAAGATCAAAGACTACAGTCTTCAGCATGGACTGCACCTCAACATCAAGAAAACAAAAATCCTCACAACTGGACCAATAAGCATCATCATGATAAAGGGAGAAAAAAGTGAAGTTGTCAAAGATTTCATTTTAAGTGGATCCACAATCAATGCCCATGGAAGCAGCTGTCAAGAAATCAAACGACATACTGCACTGGGTAAATCTGTCCAAAAAGACCTCTTTAAAGTGTTAAAAAGCAAAGCCATCACCTTGAGGATTTTGGTCAGCCTGACCCAAGCCTGGTCTTTTCTATCACCTCATATGTATATGAAAGCTGGACAATGAATAAGGAAGATCAAAGAAGAATTGATGACTTTGAATTACGGTGTTGGCGAAGAACACTGAATATACACCATGGACTGCTAGAACGCACAAACCTGTCTTGGGAGAAGCAGAGCCAGAATACTCTAAGACGTCAGGATGGCAAGACTTCATCTTATGCTCTTTGGACGTGTCATCGGGAGGGATCATGCTTGGTAAAGCAGAGGGCCAGGGAGAAAGAGGAAGACCCTCAACGGGATGGATCGACACAGTGGCGGCAGCCATGGGCTCAAACACAGCGATGATTTATGAGCATGGTTCAGGGCTGGGCTGTGTTTCAGTCTGGTACACACTGGATCTATGAGTCACAACCAACCAGATGGCCCCAGACAACAACAAGCCATTTCACTCTGCTATCCTCAAGTGTTCAGTAAGACGTTGTGGAATGTCTGGTAAGTTACGAGACAGGTGTACACATTTAAGGCAAACCAGTATGAGGTAAGAAGCCAGCCCCGAGGCAGGGAGAACAGTGGTTAGACACCTGGTCAGGGAAATACTCAACCCCCGATTGGTTTTCATTATTTTAACAAATATTTTTGAACCTCTACTATGATCCTATATGATCTAGTATATGATCTACTATGGACAATGAATAAGGAAGACCGAAGAAGAATTCATGCTTTTGAGTTGTGGTGCTGGCAGAGAATGCTGAAAGTACCATGGACTGTTAAAAGAACTAACAGATCTGTCCTGGAGGAAGTGCAGCCAGAATGCTCCTTGGAAGCAAGAATGGCCAGACTTCGTCTCACCTACTTTGGTCATGTTGTAAGAAGGGACCATTCCCTGGAGAAGGATGTCATGCTTGGTAGGGTGGAGGGTTGACGAAAGAGGGGGAGGCCTTCAACGAGATGGATTGATACGGTGGCTGCGATGATGGGATCAAGTATAGCAGGGATTGTGGGGCTGGCGCGGGATCGGGCAGTGTTTCGTTCTGCTGTGCATGGGGTCGCTATGAGTCAGAAAACGACTCGACGGCACTTAACAACAACAACTATGATCCAGGCTTTGTAGCACATATAAACATGCATTGGATATTTCTAGAAATACTTGGAGGAGAGGAATTGGGCAAAATACAGACTTCTAGCAGGTCAACTATGAAGGAACCTTGACTAATTGTTATTTAGGATTAAATTAATATGTTATCCCTAAAGCTCAGGGTCATCAAAGACTCAAAGGTCAAATAATTACAGGTGAAAGTTTTGCCTCCTTGTGGTAGTTAAGACTGTGTATCAACTTGGCTGGGCCTGGTTGAGTGGCTGGGCAGCTGGATGTAGTTATTCCCCATGGTGAGACTGGTAATTAACTCCATGGTAGAATCTATTGTAGCAGCTGAGTAGCTGTTTTAGGGATGCAGTGTGCTTCCAGCATATGAAGCAACTTTGAGGACGGTATCAAGCTGATGGCACACTTGAAGCCTGCACGTTGCCAAGTTATTGTTCAGCAGCCTGCCATGCTGCCCTGCCAATCTTGGGACTTTTAATGGATTTGAATTAATGGCCTGCCGTGTGGTTTGGTAGTATCAGGACTGTGCCTTTTCACTTGTCAACCTTGGGTTTGTCAGCCTCAGCAGCTAGCAACTGCCTGAGTGAAGAGATGCCTCTGGCTTCAGTGGGCCGGGAGCAAGAGGCTGAGCTGAAGCCCAAGGTCGAGGGGCTTTCACACAGTCCCTAGAGCCTGGCACTTTGAACTCGCACTTCTAGCTTCCAAACTGTGAAAGAATAAATTCCTGTTTCTTAAGGCCATCCCATTTCTGGCATATTCTTGTCAGAGCAGCACTAGGTAACCGGAACATATGTCTCATAATTTTTTGTTGAAATGAGATTCAGTTATTATTCTTGAACAAATGCTTCTCAGATTGTTGCAAACCTTGGGTTAATTTTCACAGTTCTGAAGTTTATTTTGATGTATTTTGACAGTGCTCTCTCACTACTTTTATGGAACAGTGGCTTTTAAGAGATCCTTACCCCACCCTCCTTGCCCAGGAATCTTTATCTCATTGGCATTAGATAAAGGTTTTTACCCCAAAAAACAACTTTTGAGGGAGAAGGGGTAATAAAGAAGGACTCTGACAGTTAAATACCTTTCATCTTATCTTAAACTCCAAGTAGTGTTATGAATTACACTTTTCCATATTACAAAAAAATTAAGCTGCTTAGTACATACTGAAAAATTTGGGAAAAAAACCATAATGCAGTGCAGTGAATTACTTAATGTGGCCCTTCTAGCCATAGTCCTGGTAACTCCCTCCAAATGATTGGGTGGGACTTTGCAAACAAGGTGCTTGTGGGAAGTTTGCTAATAATGCAAATAAGATACATGGCATCCTTGCGGGGGTGGGCCCATGCAAATGAGGTGCATGGAACCCTAATGATGGGATTGGTTAGTTTTGCCATCCACTAAGCTTAAAAGGGGAGGAGCTCTGGTAGCATAGTGCCTAAGGCATTTGACTGCTAACCAGAAGGCTGGTGGTTCAAACCCACTAGCCACTCCTCAGAAGGAACATTGGGAAATCTACTTCCGTAGTGATGCCGCCTCGGAAACCCAAGGAGGGGTCACTATGAGTTGGATCCCACTGGATGGCAGTGAGTAAGCCTAAAAGAGCCGATTCCAGAGCAGAGAGGGGATCTCACAACCACCAGGAAAGAGCCAGAAGTGGCATGTCCTTTGGACCCAGGGTCCCTGCACTAAGAACCTCCTGGACCGAAGAGATGAGAGAGAGCTGTAATACCAGAGACAGCAGGAAGCGGTGCAGCAGAACCAGGAGACCGGTAGACGGTGTGGTGAGTGTGCCAACCCACAGAGGGAGAGAGCTGTCTTCAGGCCGAGGCTAACTGGCAGAGTTGGACGCCTCCAGGCACCTATTAGCAGAACTAAGAGAACTTTGTAACACTTGTCTGAACAGGACAGAGGCCAGGCCAGCCCAAGAGGGCTAAGGGCCAGAGAGAAGCAGCCTGCCTGCAGCATGGATGAGAAGCAGCTGTCCTGATCAAAGAACTGTATCCTGAGCGTTGCTGAAGCTGCACTGTAGCCTGTTACTTCTCTATGTGGCCCCTGTAATGAATCATCAAACCCAACAGAGTAGCAGAGAGTGCCATGGGAGGGACAACTGGTGTCAGGATTGGTGACAAGGCTGGAGAGAGGAGGTACACCTGACCTCCACCTCACGGGGTACATCATCCTTGGGTGACTGACCTTGACTCTCCTGCCCCTTGTAAAGTTATAGGAGGTCAGACACCTCTGCTCCCTGTCACTCTTTTACATACAATTCCAAGGCGGGGGAAATGACATTATGGTATACACTTTCAGAACAACCAGAAATGAGACACTATACCCTCTTTTTTAAAGTACCTTTTTCACGTACAAGCACCATGGCTCATGTTCTGTGGTAATAAAATTAGAGCAACAGCTTTATTTGGAGCGCTGCATCACATGACAGTGAACAGACTGCATATGTAACAACGCCTTTCTGACGTACATTTCGTTGATTTTCCATTTCTCTTACAGTCACACGGAGCTGAGCAACCTAGGATCCTCGTCTGCTTATCCTGGTGTTGCTTGAGGCTGCATCTCTAGAATTGTTATCAAATGACCTTGTGAAAAGTTCTAGACTTGATCTCTGTGGCCCCTGCCACTGAGCGTGCTGGCTCCTGGGACCGCACATTTACCCCTCCCAGCAGAGAGCCCCCCACTCAGTGGCGTCCCCGCCATCGCACACTGTTTATCACACGGGGCTCCACCAGCACCTGGACCCCTGGGGGTGAGGAGAGACTGGATTTAGAAGTTGCCAAACAGGGATCTAAGACAGGCCTTCGCCGAGTTCTCTAGACTCCCCCGACCTTCCCTCTTCCCATCAAGCAGGTGAGAGATCAGGACCTACTCATGACCCCACAGGGTTCCTGTCTGAGAACACACCCAACGGCCAGAACCAGACTGTAATTCCACGTGTATTTGTCACCTAACAAGGTCCAAATGTCTGACAAGAATCGACAGCTCCTCCAAAGAGACTGGTAGCTTTCCACTGGAAGGTTAGGGAGAGGCCACAGTTCTCACCATTTTCAGAAGGCTGCACTGAACAGCAGCAAAGAGAAGGTAGCATACTTTCTCGGGAGCCAAGCCTGCAGCGCAGTGGACTTCTCTTATGTGTGGTCTTTCTGGACGCAGGTTTGTAATTCTGCCAAAATGACTGGCTAGGCCACAAGCTTGCAAAGGAATTGATTACTCCACTATACAAACAGCATGCGTAAAACCACCAATAGGATTAAGTGACCTGGTGGAAACTAGTCTATTACTATGGTAATTAAGTGATTATGCCCTACCAAGGGGATTGGTTTGCTTGTGGTCTAGTAGGAGGGCCGTGTCTTGAAATTGAATATAAGGGCCAATCCCACAGAGGTGGAAGGAGACTTCACTACTATCCAGAAGAGCCTGTGGAGAGGAATAAGTCCTTTGGACCCAAGGTCCCTGAGCTGAGAACTTACTAAAAGCAAAAAACACCAAATTCACTGCCATCAAGTGGGACCCAACTCATAGCAATCCCTCCTTGGGTTTCCGAGGTGGTATCTCTACAGAAGTAGATTGCCCAATCTTCCTTTCAAGGAGTGGCTGGGGGATATGAACCGCCAGTCTTCTGGTTAGCAGTCAAATGCCTTAGGCACTACACCAAGAGAACTTCCTAGACACAGAAATTTGTAACACAGGAAACAGCGCAAAACAACAGCAACCACAGCAAAGCCCAACAGCAGAGAAACGGAGGCAGCAGTATGAACGGCGGGAGCCAGGGGACCAGCGCAAGACCACGACAGTGGGCTGGCTGACCCACAGAGAGAACCCAGTGCCTTCAGCCCGGAGGCTTGCTGGCAGAGTGGGGTGCCTCGGGGTACTTGTCAGTGGAGCACTTGCCTGAGCGGGACAGAGGCCGAGAGAAGGCCCAGCAGTGGGCCCAGCGGGGAGAAGGGCTGCCTGCCTGCAGGTGCAGCTGAGAAGTAGCTGAGAGCTATCTTGGTTGGAAGCCGTCTTGACTGAAGAACTGTATCTTGTCTCCTGAGTTGTATCCTGTTATTTCCAAGTTGTTCCTAATCCTGATGTGTATAGCCTGTTACTTCCCTGATAAATCACATAATCTTGGGTATGGCCTATGAGTTCTGTGTGGCCATTGCAACAAATTACCAAACCCAGCAGAGAAGTAGAGAGTGCCAGAGGGGAGGTGGCTGGTGTCAGAAGCAGGGAGAAGACTGGAGGGGGGAGGTATGCCTGACCTCTACCTCATAGGAGTAATTTCTGTGCTGATACTAATCTTCACCCCTCCTTGTAAAGACAGACGAGATCTGGTGCTACTGGATTACAAAGCCTGACCAGAAATCAAGAATTCTTCAATACCAGACTCCTTTCCTCTTTAATTTGCAAAGACGTCTGGTACAGGGGAAAGCACAGACCTGGACTCAGGACACCAGGCTCAAATCCTAGCACTGCTGAATCACTGACATGTGAAAACCAGGCCTGAGTCAGACAAAGCCTTTGGGAGACACACAGAATCTAACTGGAACTTTAAATGCCACCTAACTTGTGGCTACAGTGAATAGGAAATGAAGCCTTCGATAATCGAATTGGATTAACTGAATCTAATCAATGGGACAGTGGCCAGGGTGCAAAATGCAGAGTTCCGTGAAGAGCAAAGGATTATGCAATGTGCTGCTTCAACCTAAGGGAAGGCCATGCGACCACCTCCACTGGGAGGCCAAAGGAAGGAATCAGAGCTCTGCCCAGCAGTTAGGTTCCAAGGCCAAGGCCGAGTTTCATCATGGCAAAGGATTTCCTGAATCATGAAGAAATGTCATCCAGTTGAGAAAAAAACTCCAAAAGTTGCCTAGGAAAGTAATTGACTATAGTTTGAGATCCTATAATTACTTCCATATTAAATAAGCTTCTTTAACTTCAGGAAGATTTAGGATTAAGTACAGACATATCTAAGGAGCATTGCTGGTACCATCTTTAAGCACCTGGCTACTAACCAAAAGATCAGTGTTTTAAACCCACTAGCTGCTCTGTGGGAGAAAGATGAGGCAGTCTTTCCATAAAGATTAAAGCCCTAGAAACCCTACCGGGCAATCCTACCCTGTCGTATAGGGTCGCTGTGAGTCAAAATCCATTTGACAGCAATGGGATTGTTTTGTTTCAGACAGACATAATTAAGAAGATAAAATCCATAATATTAATAATTTTGTGGAGAGAAATCTATGCGTATCTCATCACCTTAGGTGTTTTCATGTTTTAGGGAATTCAGTCTGTTCCGAGTAAGAAGTCTGTCTTGACATTCCAATTTAAACATTTAACTGAGTAACTGGATTAGATTTGTAACTTTAAGTATAAATTTCACTAAGTTAAAAACAGCACTGCCAGACAACTAAGCACACGATAAGATGCTTCACGCCTACATACCTTTCAGAACGGCTAACATTGAAGAACTCGATCATATCAAGTGTTGGTGAGGATGTGGAGGTACTGGAACTCTCACTCACTGCTCACACAAATGTCAAATGAAAACACCACTTTGGAAGACAGTCTGGCAGTTTCGTAAAAGTTAAGTGTAGGCCTATCATAAAATCCAGCCAACCTACTCCTAGGCACGTGCCCACAAGAACATGAAATTTATATCCATACAAAGACCTGGACACAAAGTTCACAGCAGGTTTATTTTTAATTGCCAAACAACAACAGGTGAACGGATCAACAGATTGTTAGATCTTCATACCCTGAAATACTTCTCAACAAAAAGGAAAGAAAGGACTACGGATGCAGGCAATCACACAGACGAATCTCACAATATTCAGGCAAGTGAAAACACCCAGACACTAAAGAACCACACTGAATGATTCGACTTATGTAAAATTCCAGAAAATTACACTAATCGAAGTGACTGAAAACAATTCAGTGGTTTCCTGGAGGCAGGGAAGGTAAGAGGGAAGGATTACAGAGGGGCAGGAAGAAAGGCTTTGAGGTGACGGAAATGTCACTGTCACTCATGGTTTCACAAGCGTGTACATATGTCATGCACTGCCTCACTGACATCGAGTCGGACCCGACTCATAACGACCCCTCCTTGGGTTTCCGAGGCAGTATCACTACTGAAGTAGATTGCCCAACCTTCCTTCCAAGTAGTGGCTGGTGGGTTTGAACCGCCAGCCTTCTGGTTAGCAGTCAAATGCCTTAGGCACTATGCCACCAGAGCTCCTGTACCTATGTCAACCCTTATTAAATTGTCCACTTCAAATACCTGCAGTTTACTGTATGCCAACAAAACAGAATAAAGCTCTTTTCAAAAATAAAACATAAAACAGCATTGGAAGGTTTGAGAATTTAAAAGTCTGCTTAATTTATGAGATGTAAGTATTAGGGTTTTATTGTTAATCAATCGGAAATATTAAAGTAATTAAAGGAAATTAAATATACTTTATAAATTCAATTAAAATTTTTCAAATGAGCTTAAGTTTACAAATGAAACCAAGCGTTAATCAAAAAGCTCCTTCAAAACGATTATTAAAATTTTCTAGAATTCTAAACGGAACACAAAGATTTGTAGGCTAAAGTTAAAAGCCCAAGGAAGACCTAGATTTTCAGATTCGTAACATTAACAGAAGGAGCTCTGGTAGCATAGTGGCTAAAGCACTTGACTGCTAACCAGAAGGCTGGCGGTTCAAACCCATCAGCCACTCCTCGGAAGGAAGGTTGGGCAATCCTACTTCCGTAGTGATACTGCCTCGGAAACCCAAGGAGGGGTCGCTATGAGTCGGGGCTGACTCGACGGCACATAACAACAACAACAACAATATTAACAGATGCAAGGCCATTTTTTTTTTCCAATCAAAGTAACTTCTGAATAATCCTGGCATCACACAAAAGCCCAGGGGGAGGGGGTGGCATTAGGAACTTCACCCAGACAAGCCACCTGCCAGTCACCCACACCTTGCCAGGTCACTTAGTCCCTCCGAGGTCGGTTTCCTCGTCCCTAATAGAGGCCAGAAGAGACGATAGCTTCATTATCAACAATGTAATATTGATCGACTTAGTCCTGGTGGGCGAGCGGCTCCTGAGCACCCCAGAGTGATGTGCCAGCATAAGGATTAGCAGCATGCCATGTCTCCTGGGCAAGCAGACCGGGCCGGCCAGCGACAGACAGGAGAAAGGTGACACTCTATCCCCAGAGACGAGGCATGACTCAGCAGAGCCAGAGCACGGAATTTTCCCGTGGCCTCAGCACGGACGCCAGTCAGCCAAGAAGATGCCAAAGCCGAGTTCCCACCTCGGCCCACACACGCGCACACACACACACGCACGCACACACACATGCGCACACGCACGCACGCGCGCACACACACACGCAGCTGGCAGAGCCGCACCAGGATCAGCCGTGGGCTTTTCCAGTGCCCCCCACCCCCACCCCACCCCTCCTCTGCTCTTTCTAAACTGCCTGCAGGCAAATCAGGACAAGGAGGTGACCCGGGGCAGCAATGAGGCGGAGCAGGGCCAATCTGGGACTTGTCGTCTGCCTTACACTTCAAACATTTTTTGAAAGGCTACACCCCACATCCTGGTCCCTCTAGGGTCACCGAGGAAATACCAAAAGAGGGAGCGAGGACAGCCACCTCCGAGAGCAGAGCCTAGTGACTGTAACTAAGCGAAGCTCTGGGAGCCAGCAGGGACTCAGGACCTGATGAACCAATGCAGCTTTGACAAATTCCATGACCCGGCAGAAGAAGGCCCTTCTTGGTGACCAACTTTCCTTCCTGACTGACCGACGGATGTGGGGGAGACGTGTCAATAAAACATGACAATCTGAACAAACAAACACGGGGTCAGCATCTTGACTCCGTCCCTGAGCCTTTTCTAAACCTCAGTTCCCTCAGCTCCTCAAGACAGGGGCTTGGGGGGAACTGCACCCAAATTCCTCCCCCAACTCCCGCAGGGATGAAACAAAGAAATAGAATCCAAACTTGTCGACCGTGAACAGAGCACCTGAGCAGCAGAGTGCGACGGGACCGGCGGGAACTTTGTGGAGGGTGGCAGTCACACAAACCACGGAGCTGCCTCCCGCCCTCCACCCATCTTGTCTTTGCACCTTGGCTTTTCAGAGCAATCTCAATTGCACAGCAGGGAAACTTAGACCTCGAGAGTACTGCCAAACAGTCTCACAAAGGAGAAAAGTCTCCAAGTCATGGGTGGATCTAAGACAAATCCCCGAACCATCACCACCCCAAACTCTGAACACGGGCTCTGGGCATAGCTGTCCCTGAGCCATCAAGTCCCCAAGGCACCCTGCTGTGAAACAGGCAGCAGGTGGCCTGCCTTTGAGAAGGGCACGGTGTTGTCAGCATCTGGGACATGCTGGGGTGTTAGACACAGGGAGCGTCCTGCCGGGCTAGGATGTTCACGTGACGAGCCACAGGAGGTAAGAACAGAGTATCCCGATGGAAAGCTGGCACGAACAGGTAAGGGCCCAACCACTAACCGAAAGGCTGATGGTTCAAACCCAGCCAAAAGCCCCTTGCAAGAAAGGCCTGGGAATCTGCTTCCAAAAGGTCACTGCCTCCAAAACCCTATGGAGCAGTTCAACCCGCACACGCGGGGCGCCGGGAGGCGAAACACACTTGATGGCAATGGTTGGGTTTTATGTTTTGTTTTTTTTTTTTTTTAATCCCAGTGGAACCACACAAGGCCCACAGAGCCTTGAAATTGAGGCTGAGGAGATGCAACTGGTCTCCCAGCAACCTGTCATCAGCGGGAACCTGTGTTGAGGGAGACCTCAGAGGTCATACAGGCAGGACTGCCTGAGCGCTCCGTGGGAGGGAAAAGGGACAGTTGACCTTCACTCCCTGGGCCTTGGGACGCACAAAGGCTGAGGGTTATTCTCGGGAAACCAGCGTCCAGTGTCTGAGCGCTCGCTGACCGAGCCACCGCCTGTGCCCAGCACTGCTCGCTGCCCGGTGTCCACGGTGACCTGAGGCGTCTTCCCAGAGGCTGCCCAGCCCTCGAGCTGCTTCCTGTTGGTCCGGAGCCTCCCCACCCCCACCCCCAGTCTAGCTTCCAGACCACACCCTTGTAGATGGACAGCCGCTAGCTGAGCCTGGCCAGCCGCCAACTGGGGCCAAAAGAGAACCAGATGTTCCTGTCCTGTGAAAACCCAGAGAGACTGGGGACAGACGACAAGTGCTCTGAGTGGGCAGAACTGGCCCTTTTATTTCTTGAGCTCGAGGCCTGACAACCCAGGGCTGGGGACATCAACAGCTGCTCGCAAAGCCCCCCACCTGCCCCCCACCTGGACCCAGGGCATAGCACTTACCCTGAGGTTCAGTCAGCTCGCTCCCCAGAAGGCAGATGCTATCTAAAGTAAAAGAAGAAAAAAGTCATTATTATCCTCATTTCGCCAGCAGTTCCCCAGAGAACCTAGGAATGGAAGAAGGTAGGATTTAGAACCCAGAGTGGACCTATTTCCTTGGAGCAATGGCTTCTGTCCCAAGGTGAATCTACGGGGCCTCCAGGAGAAGGCAGGGGCTGAGAGCCGTTGTGCAACCCACCTGTTCCCATGACACTCACAGCTGGTTTCCTCATCTGCAACCTGCCCCAGATCACAGGGCGCAGCCCGTGAGGTGCCCCACACGAGATACAAGCACCATGCCTGGCAGCGAGGATGCACAGAGGCACCAACTGCCATCCTTAGTCACGATGTCTAAGGAAACCCCTTTTCTGGCACCCACTACCCCAGAACCAGAAGTTCCAAAACTGTCCCTCGGCGTCTTCAACAGCCATGCCCTTCCTGCCCCACCTGCACCCAGCCCAGGCCACTTCCTGAGAGCCGTCCGACCCTCCACGCCGCCTGGCCCCAGAACTCTGGTTCTCATCTCACACCACAACGTGACGCTAATTAAGAACGGTCTTACAGGACCTGAGAGTTGAGAGCTGATGTGTTTCCTGTTGCCCCACCATGTCCTCAAGCCTCTCCTGAGACCCCTCCATGCACACGCTCTCCTCACGCTCACATAACGCACGGTCCGTAGTGTGTTGAGGCCCCAGGAGCTCACAGTCCACGGTCAGTGGTCCCTGACCACTTTTCACTGCCAGCCTACAGACCACTTGTTGAAAGGCCACATCGGTGAGTCAACTATAGCCACTGGTCAACAAGCAGCAGAACACAGAGCCAGGCCGGCAAGCTATCACACTGAATCCCTGCTCAGAGAGACCAGAGCCTCCTGGATTATTTCAGGCAGAAATTGCAGGCCTGGGCATTCAATTCAGCAAAATCTATGCTGAGCACAAGTCTTGCATAAGCCAAAGTGAAAAGGCGCTGGTGCTACCCCAAAAGTGCCTAGAAGCAAGGTGTTTGGGGCTAGGTGGCAGTGGAGAAACACCGTGGGCCTGACTGCCAGTTAAATCCCAGCCACGCCCGTTCCCAGCTCTGTGGGACTCTGGTGAGTTTTCTCACCTCTCTGTCCTCATCTGTGAGAGGACCTGACAGTTACAGGGTTGTCGCTAACGGGACAGTTAAACGAGATGATACGCGCAAGCAGTTTAGCGAGGTCCCCGGCACCACACAGAGCTCTGCAGAGGTGGTCGCTGCGCGCGGTTAAGTCACTTCCCCATGGGGTTTCCCAGGCTGCAGTCTTCATGGAAGCACATCTCCAGGTCTTCTCTGCCGCAGAGCCCAAGTGGGTTCACACCGCTGACTTCTTGGTTAGCAACTGAGTATGTAACCAACGTGCCCCCAGGGTTCCTTCAGCAAAGGTCAGCTTGCGGTATTTTTATCATCCTCCTCATTGCTAATAAAGGACAGGATCCTTATCCACTGAATTAAGCAAGGCTTAAAGCAGGAAGCCTCACTGCGTCCTGAAGAATAACTGCGTTGTGACAGGACAAGACGAGGGGACAACAAGGTCACCAGGACCAAGTGTGGAGGAAAGACACCGAGAAGACATTTTGAGAACAGCAAGCAGTCTCACAGGAGGGCTGAGAAGAGCCTTCCCTGTAGGACACCTGCAGGGTCAGAGGCCTACAGGTGAGTCTGGGGCCATATTGGAGCATCTTAAACGCCAAGCTAAGGCAAGCTTTGTAAGAGGCAATGGTTTATTTTCATTGTCTCCCATCTTCTCCGACCAGGCCCCACTCCTCGGCAATGTTTGGCAAAGTGTCCCAGCTCTGACTAGAAGGCAGCTTAGAGAAAGAGGTTAGGGATGGCCAGTCAGTCCCCAGTGAGGGTTCACTTCGGTGAAGGGTGTCTCTATAGCCTGAAGCAAGCACTTCTGGGACATGAAGTGGGGCGGCCCACTCTGGAGAGAGTAAGATGCTACTGGGAGGCGCCCGAGAGAAGGCCTGTGCGACCCCTCAGCATCTGCTCAGCAGAAGAGAGCTCTGGGCACTGGCCACCAGTGCACCCACGGTATTTCATAAACACCCACCTGCTTGTTCCCCGCTCTGTGTCCGGGCTGCGAGGACACCGGAAGTGGGCTACAGACAATTACGACTTGGAGTGAGAGAAGGGCTGAGGTGAGAGGCCATGAGCCACGGTGTAGTGAGGACGGGCACCCAACACAGCACACAGGGCACTGGAGTAAGACGTGCGGAAACCAGACAGACAGCAGGACAGGAGAGGGGCAGAGCCTGCAAGTACAGGCACAGAGAGGGCAGGAGGCATCCACGTGAGTCCCAGCGACCACGACCAACCTGGAGGCGTGATTCTGGAGGTGAGAACCAGCCCAGGGAGTAAGCAGTCACCTACCTACCCAGGTAGGAGATAGATAAGCAGAAAAGGCCCAGAAGGGTTTACTTGGGGACGACTGCAGAACCTATGGAAGGCAGTCTCACTCAACTTAATCAACAAGTATTAAGCAACCCTAAGGAGCTCTGGTGGCGTAGTGCCTAAGGCACTTGACTGCTAACCAGAAGGCTGGAGGTTCAAGCCCACCAGCCACTCCTTGGAAGGAGGGTTGGGCAATCTACTTCCGTAGTGATACCGCCTCGGAAACCCAAGGAGGGGTCACTATGAGTCCAACTGGATGGCACATAACAACAACACAACAACAGTGAGCAAAGCCCCTCCCCGCAGGGCAGGGCAGCCATTGGGAAACAAAGCATGTCTGCTCTCAAGGAGCATCTAGAACACAATAGAATACGTCCACACCAGGTGCCAAGCCTTCAGAGCCCAGCTAAGCTCCAGGCCACCTCTGGAGCCAATCTGACCCCGTCACTTTAACTTTGAGTCTCTCTGCATCTTGCCTGCTCCCCGACTCGTGGCAAATTTAGGGCCTTCACCTTGTTACTTCTTCTTAGGGGCCTCTTCACTGTGACCAACCAAAACCTCTCACACCCAGCTAGAAAGTGGATTTCGCTTCCACCTTCCTCGGTCTTCCTCTGGCCGATTCTACTTGCTTCAAAACTCACCTCTCCCACCTAACAAACCCTTCACTCCTCGAATCCGACGCTGCTTCTTCACTGCCAGCTCCAGGGGCATCGAAAGAGACCCATGACTCACTTCCTCCACGGAAGTCGCCCCGATTCCATCTCCTCCTGCCCCTCAGGGCCGTGCAGTTCTCATGTCAATGGGCTTCGGCCTGTGGTCTGCCCTGATCCGGGGCCTTCCTGCGCTTCCTCCACGGCCCTACCTCGCCCACAAGAAGCCTACAAAGCTGCAGAGGCTGACCCACAGCTCAGGCTTGGTCTTCCTTTCTCAGGAGCAGTCTGTCGGCAGCCCTAGGGCAAGGATTCATCTCATTTTCCCAAGGCTTCTCCCAGTACCCAGGCCTGGGCTGTGCTCACAGAAGTGAGCGAAAGAATGCAATTAAGAGTTCAGAAAGGCTGATTTACCGCGTTGGAAACCCAAAGGGGGTCGCTATGGGTCAGAATCCACTCGATGGCGGTCGAGTTTGCTTTTGGAGTTTTCTGGTATGGCACCCCCAGCTCAGGCGCTTGCATCACAAACAGGAAAGGCGACCCCGGGCAGTGGGGAGCTTGGGCTGCTGGTGGCAGTGGGTGAGGGCGCAGGGAAGATGCGAGTGGCTGGTGACTATCCGCTTCTCTCACCTGTTTTCTCAGGTGCAGAAGAGGAAAGGTGAGAACTACCTGTCTCTCAAAAGGAAGAGACAATCAAGGTTGTAAAAATTCCAAAGGTGTGGGGACCTGGGGACCTAGCTTAATCCCATCATTTCTGAGATGAGAAAACAGCCCCCTAGAGGTGAACCAACTCGTCAAAAGTACACAGGGTAAGTGGCGCTAGGAGGTCCCCAAGGCTAGGCTTCAGACCCCACGCCGTGGAGGGCCTGCCCAACCGCGCGGCTGCTCCTCGCTGCCAGGCGCGGAGTGCACGACGCAAACTGCTGGAAGCTATGGAGATAACAGCTGCCCGGGCAGTCACTGCGTCCAGGCGCCTCCTGCCTCCTCCTCGGAAGCCGAGTGCAGCTGAAGGCGCCCCGCACGGTCCTGAGAGGTGTCGTACAGGAGGCACGTTGGAAACGGAAAACCCTCGGCTGAACCGCCGGAGCTGAGCCGCAGCCAGTATGGACGGGAACTTGGGCTCCGGATCTTACAGACTGAGGTGCGGACCCTAGGGATCTTGCCCGAGGCACGTAAAGTCTCCGGG
>NW_006921717.1:2262082-2271672 GCF_000298275.1 Orycteropus afer afer | reverse complement strand
CCGCGCCGTCACTCGTGGAACCCGCGCCGCCTTTGCGTGCGCGACCCTTACATAAGCGTCCCCGCAGCAGCGCCAGAGCACGCCCACCCGCTCCGACCTGCGTTGGGGAGGAGAGAGGAGTGCCGCCAACACTCACCTCCTTGCAGCTGCCGCAAGTCGTCGCCGCCTCGCAACCGCCGCTGCCTCCACTGACAGGGAACAGCTGCGGCCTCCGCGCAACCGAACTTGCTGCAACGCCAGCCCCGCCTTATGGACTTCCGATTGGCTCAGGGAGCCCAACCCCTCCTGAGATTGGACAGTACCCTCTGTCGCTCCCCGCTCCCCGCTCAGGACTCCGCCCCACGCCCGCCTGCCCGTCACGTTTAAGCCTTGGCGCCCCACGCCGGCCCCGCCCCTCGCGTCCCCAGCGGGCCCCCGGATTGGTGGTCAGGCTGAGCGAGCCCGCCCCCGGCGCGTCACCGCCTACTCCCTTGTCTCCAGAGTCCCACGTGGGCTGTCCGGCTTTGGCCACAACCCGCAATAGGCGGAAGTGGCCTGGCTGCTACGCTCAGTGATTGGTTGTCGGCGGGGGTGGGGATGTGCGATTCATTCACCGAGTAGCACGTGTCTCCTAAAGCCGTAAGCATAACAGATCGCACCAGCGCTCTGGGGTCCGGCTAGACGCAGTTACTTGATAGCAGATGAAGACGAGGTCTGAAGAAAAGCGTTGGCGAAGGGCAGGAAGGAGGAGAATGCGTTTGTGCCACACGGTTTTTCGCTGTTGTGTCCTTTAGAAGCTACTTGGGTGGGGGTGGACCATAATACATCTCTGTGTGACCTTGGGCCAGTAGCTGCTTCTCTCTGAACCTCAGTTTCCTAAACTGCAGAATGACTGAGGACGTTGAGGACTTAGAAGGCGTAGTTGAGATGTGTACTGAAAGCTTTGTATGCCTGTACCAACCAGGACGTAGGAGAATGACCAAAACACCCCCAAATTCCTGCCTGCCGGTGAAAGGGGAAACAATAAACAGAATGTATGGCACAGCAAATGATATTAAGGGCTTCCAGGTAGCTGGGAAGGTCAATTCTCTTCTCACACTCTGTTGTGTAGTCTTTCTCTCCACCTCCATTGTCTCCTTATCCTTAGTTCCACCTCGCTGACAGAACCCTGAGTCAGTCTAACCCAGCTATTTTAGTAGCAGAAACAGGACTCAGACCCCAGTTCTTTATACTCAACCATCCATTCAATCAACAAGTACCTCTTGAACACTTACTATGTGCCTGGTGCCATTCAGGGACACTGTGGTAGACAAGACACAGCCCCTGTCATTGTGTCATGGAGTTCACATGCCACTGGACCTCCAAGTCCAAGGACTTTCCACTTCACAACTTTATGCAGCAAAGAGTTAAAGTTGTGTGACCTTCTTCTGGTCCTCTCCCTCTCTGAGCTGGATTTCCTCATCAAAGAGGTTGGGCTTGATGGGCACTTGAGTATTGTCACTATTCCTCTCATACTGTGTGTCCACCCTGACACATCACTTCCTGCTAGTGTCTTAGCTCCTCTGCTGAGCTGAACATGTGTCCCTGTACTCCTCAGAAAAGACAGGCCCCAAAGTAGGGCTACCCATGTGACAGAGACGGACTTGGCAGCTCAGTTTTGGCTGGTCCTCGTGAGCTTCTGGGTTGGGGGCAAAGGTCAGCAGCTCCACCCAGGCTCTGGGACTCTCTTGTCAACACCACCAGACCAAGGTCAGAGCAAAGAGATGAATTGAGGAGAGCCAAAGAGTGGGCATCTTGAACAAAAGAAGTGTGGGTTTGAACCGAGTACATATAAATAATCTGGTTTGGGAAACAGATTAGGAAACAAGATACTTCTCCACCCAGCCTCTCTCTTACCCTCAGAAAGAGTTCCCCAGGAGGACAAAGACAAAAGGACATTCCATTCCGGGTGGACTGAACAGCCAGTGAGAGGCCTGGACAGGGGTCTGATGGGACTGCAGCAGCTTTGCTCAGTGGGCTTCTGTCCCGCTAGTGTCAGGATCGCCTTAGCATAGACCATCAGTGGGAAACATCGTCTCCTGAGCCCCAGCCCATGGTTCCTTCTCGTAGTAACTGATGCAGAGGTCTCAACTCTGGCTGTCAATTAGACTCCACACCTGAGTCTGTGAGCTGCCTGGACCACATAAGTCCGTCTCTGCAGAATGGAACCCCAGCATTGCACTGGGAGTTTTAGAAATTCTCCAGATGGGTCTAACGTGGGTCAGCGCTAAAACCCACTGAAAGGCCTAGAGAGGTATTAACCAGACTTCCTTGATGGTAAGAACTTTCTGGGTCTCTTTGAAAACAAAACTGATTCCAGGGCCTGTCCCTATGAATTCTGATTTAGTAATTCCGGGGTCAAACTGAAACAATCCCTTTGATTTCGACCCTATATGTGGTAGAATAGAACTGCCCCATAGGGTTTTCTTGGGTGTAATCTTTACAGAAGGAGATCATCAGGCCTTTCTCCCGTGGCACCTCTGACTGGTTCAAACTGCCAACCTTGAGATTAGCAGTTGAGCACAAACCATTTGCACCAACCAGCTGGTTAGGGGCTAGAAATCTTTTTATTTATTTATGTAACAAGCCTCCAACTGATTCTTGCAATCAGGGATGCCTGGGGAACTTCATTGAGTTCCTAAGAGGACATGGAGGGTGGAGAGTCAGGACAGATAGGGTGAGACAGGTTTGTGATGCGTGGGCCAGGAGCTGGGATTTGTTGCACCTGTCCAAGCAATGGGACTGTTGGGAAGGAGATGATGCTTGGTCCAGGGGCGGACACAGAGCAGCTCAGAGGCCATTAGACTGTGAATGCAGGTCTGCCTTGTCTGCTTCTTCATGTCCATCATATTCAAGCCTTGAGTCAAAATATTGAAGGACGCAAGAAGCATCAAAAGAAGAAGGAAGAATACTGTACCAAAAAAGATTGGTTGACATTCAACCATGTCAGGAAGTAGTATGTGATCGAGAGCCAGAGATTCTGAAGGAAGACGTCCAAACTGCACTGAAGGCATTGGTGAAACAAAATAGATGGCTCCAGGAATTGATGGAATATCAGGTAAACTGTTTCAACTAACGGATACAGAAGCTACCAGCCTTGTCCGGAGAAGCAGGGCACAGGGGGGCGTATGGCTGCAGCACTGGAAGGACTCACTTATCTCTGCCAAGAACTTTGACTATGCCATCCTTAGCCTATACGACTGTGAGACCAGAAGAACTAGATGGTGCCCGGCTACCACTGTCAACCACTCGGAGAGAGATCTATGGAGGAGCTCCTGAATAGAGAGGGAGAACAATGTGGAACAAAACTCAAAATCATTTGGAGGAAAAGAAAAAAAAAAAAAGAGGGGGGGGGGACCAGGTTTGCTGGTCTTATAGAGCCTGGTGGAACCACTGAGACTATGGCCCCTAGCTGCCCTTCAGGTCTGGAATTGAACCCACTCCTGTGACTTCCAGCCAAAAAAAGGTAGGTGTATGAGTTGAACATTTACCTGAGGTAGACACACTCCTTGGAGAGAACAATCATGGGAGAAAGAAGGGCTGTTTATGCACAGGGAGACAGCTCAGGGGGCAGAGGTGCATGGAGGGATGGACACAGGGAAGAGGTAACTATCGGGGAAGTGGGAGGGGAGCTGTTGCATTGTGGTAAATTGTGGTCAATGTCATGAGACAACATGTGTGTGAACTGCTGTATGGAAAGTGAATTTGCTCTGTAAACTTTCACCCAAATCACAATTTAAATAAATAAATGTGGAAGACAGTTACCTGGCCAACTGACTGGAAGAGGTGCATATTTGTGCCCATTCCAAAGAAAAGTAATCCAGCAGAATGTGGAAATTATTGAACAATATTATTAATAACACATGCCAGTGAAATTTTGCTGAAGATAATTCAAAAACCTGTTGAAGCAGTACATTGACAAGGAACTGCCAGAAGTTCAAGCCAGATTCAGAAGAGGACATGGAATGAGGGTTATTATTGCTAATGTCAGATGGATCTTGGCTAAAAGTAGAGAATACCAGAAAGATGTTTACCTGTGTTTTATTGCCTATGTAAAGACGTTCAACTGTATGGATCATAGCAAAGTACAGATAACATTGCCAAGAATGGGAATTCCAAAACACTTAATTGTGCTTGTTCAGAACCTGTCCATAGACAAGGAGGCAGTCATTTGAACAAAACAAAGGGATGCTGCATGATTTTAAATCAGGAAGATGTGAGTCAGGGTTGTATCCTTTCTCCGTACTTATTCAATCTGTACGCCGGGCAGAAGGTCTGAGAAGCTGGACTAGCTGAAGAACTTAGCATCAGGATTGGAGGAAGCTTCATTAACAGCCTGCAATGCAGTTGACACAACCCTGCTCGCTGAAAGTGAAGAGGACTTGAAGCACTTACTGATGAAGATCAAAGCCTGCAGTCTTCAGTATGGATTACAGCTCAGCATCAAGAAAACAAAAATCCTCACAACTGGACCAATAAGCAACATCATGATAAACAGAGAAAAGATTGAAGTTGTCAGGGGTTTCATTTTACTTGGATCTACAATCCGCATCCGTGGAGGCCACAGTCAAGAAACAGATGCCGTATTGCACCGGGCAAATCTGCTGCAAAAGACCTCTTTCAGGTGCTGAAGAGCAAAGATGACACTTTGAGGACGAAGGTGCATTTTCATTCGCCTCATATGCATATGAAATCTGGACAAGGAATGAGGAAGGTTGAAGAATTGATGGTTTTGAATTACGGTATTGACAAAGAATATTGAATGTACCATGGACTGCCAGAAGAGTGAACAGATCTGTCTTGGAAGAAGTGCAGCCAGAATGCTCTTAGAAGCGAGCATGACTTTGTCCTGAGGACTTTGGACGTACTGTCAGGAGGGCCCAGTCCCTGAAGGAGGACGTCGTGCTCGGTAAAGTAGAGGGTCTGTGGAAAAGAGGAAGACCCTCAATGAGACGGACTGACCCAGTGGCTGCAACCATGGGCTCAGACAGAGCCGGGATTTTGAGGGTACAGGAGGGAGCAGTGTTTCCTCCTGTTGCACACAGGGCCACTATGAGTCAGAACCAACTGGATGGCACCCAACAACAACCACATTCTGGAAAGTTCTGGATTTTCTGGTTTAGCTTCTGCTCCCATCACCTCCTCACACTTGAATGTCACCTCTGTAAGTGTTTGATTTAGCGCACAGTAGGTGCTGAATAAATAATTGGCAAGTGAAGGAATGGGAGTCATCCATGAATAGGACTGACCGGAGGCCAAGTGGAGTTCCCCAGGAGGGAAGAGGAATCCAGAGGGTGACATATTTTAGGGGAAGAGGAACTTTTACGGGAGGACAACCTGGTCCTGGTCAGGCCCGGGAGCCCCCAGAGGAGAGAGGTGTCCCTGGGCAAGGAAGGGGGCTGGGGCAGTGGGAGGACAATGAGAGCCATTCACTCCACAGCTATTTCCACAGAACCCACAGGGACACAGCAGAAATTGGCTACTTTCCTCACCTCCAAGCTGCTCCCAGACTGAGGTATGCTGGGGACAGACTTCAGAGCACTCCATTTCAAAACAACATATCACCCAAGGTGGTCTGAGAATCCAAGGAGGGGCCCCTTACTCCATGAGAGGGCCCTTGGAGGCCTTCCTGGAGGAGGCAATGCCTGAGCTAAGTGTAACATAGATGAATGGTGGATGGATGGATGGGTGGATGGAGAGAGAGAGATGGATGACAGGTAGATGGAGGATGGAAGAATGGATGGATGGATGGATGGATGGGTGGATGGGTAATTGAAAGTTATTAGGTGCAGGTATTGGCAGAAAGGATTCCAAGCAGAGGAAAGCCGTTCAAGCAAAAGGCAGGCAGACATACAAGGGTCATCCCCTTGGGGGTGCAAGGAGGGCATTACCAGCAAGTTCAAGAAGCCCAGGGGTTGCAGGGAAGTAGTCAGGACGGAGACGACTCAGGCAAGCTGACACATCCAGGCGATGGGGGGTCCCAGACAAAGCTACGGGCCCCTCAGACCACACAGCACCACCGAGGGGCTCTCATCCCTCTGTGTTCACAGTTCAGAAGGCGGCTTTGCCCCAGTAGTGACCACAGCCCCAGGATCTCATGAGGACAAGCCAGATGTCCCAGATCTCCCTTCTTGTGATGATGTAGTAAAGTCACATTGATTTTTATCAGTCAAATTCTGACAGTTCCAGCCTCCCAGAGCCCGATAGCTGGTCAGACCAGAGACGTTTGCCCAATCAGCAAGGTATGTATGCACAGGCTTCGTTGTGATTACTTACTAATTCATGGTGAACCCCAGGTGAGATTGTGTGCCATGCTTACTGGTTAACCTGCCCCTGGGTGAGACTTCAGGATTCAAACCTTCATGAGGGAAGAACAGGGCCCAACGGTCAGCCCTCGGTGGCCACACGCACTCTGCTGTCTCCGCAGGCTGGAGCTGTGCCTTCTAAGCAGTGCGGAGCCCTGGGTGTGTGCTGGGGTGGGGGTCCTGAGCTCTTCTGGTCTTTTTGATGTACTTCCCACCCCCCAGGTCCTCAGGGGTACAGGCCACTCCAGCCAGACCCTTGGGCTAACCCCCAAACACAACCACCACTGGTCTTTGCTGCACCTTTGTGACAATTAGGAAGGGCACCCCGCTGAGGGAACTCAGCCATCGGGGCAGGAGCTTGGCCAGAGAACTGCACGCTTGTCTAAGGCGCTGCCTGGGGTAGCAGCGCACCATGCGCGGGTGGATTGCAACACCGTTTGCGTCATTTGGCAGCGAGCTTTTGTGCAGTGTGGAGCCTGTGCAGCTGTGTGAGGCAGCCCTGTGCCCCCGCCCATGGCTGCCCAACTGCAGCTCAAAACCAAGAAAACAAATTCACCTCCACTGAGTTGATTCCAACTCATAGCAACCCTCTAGGACAGAGTGGAATTGCCCCAGAGCGTTTCCAAGGCTGTAAATCTTTATGGAAGCTGACTGCTTCATCTTTCTCTCATGGAGTGGCTAGTGGGGTGGAACCACTGACCTTTTGGTTAGCAGCCCATTGCTACAGAGTCAATTCCAACTCACGGTAATCCCACATGTTTCAGACAGAGTGAAACTGCTCCATACGGTTTTCTTGGCTGTAACCTTCATGGGAGCAGATCACCTGGACTGTCTTTCACGGTGCCGTTGGATGGGTTCAAACCAGCCACCTTAGGCTACTAGTTGAGTGTAAATGACTAGCACCACCAGGGGCCTTGTGGACTCTGGAGGGAAACTGTATCGTAATGCTTCCTTCCACTGTGGTGCCCTTTAACCCCACTGTCTCCCCGAGGAGCCACTATGGCTTTGTGACCACCTCCTGTTCCTGTCATCCAGTCTGGATGGTCCCATCAGGAATGTGGGGTCATGGGATCTCCTCGAGACCGTCAGGCCTCCCGCAGCAGAGTGGGCCTCCATCTGGCATCTCTCCTGTGTTCTCGGGCTGCGGGACCCTCTGTCTCCCTGGACTTTGACTCAGCAGTGAGCTCTGCCCTTTCCTGTTCCCGTGTCTCCAAACATGTTGTCCCCAAGAAGCAGAGGATGGTTTGCTGCCCCCAGAGTGCCCCCAGTTTTATCAGGATGACCATAAAAGCGGTTCTCTCACCCACCCACAGTCCAGCTCCTCAGCTGCCGTCGGCATGAGCCTTCCACCCTCTCCCCCCGCTGCTTCAATGCTCGCTTGCCTGAGTCCCATGCCCCCAGAGCCCCTGGGAGGTGCCTCACCTCTGCCTCAGCCCTTCTCCAGGGTGAAGCGGTCCACACCCAGGCCACTGCCTGCAGCTGGAGCAGAAGATGAAGAGCCCGCTTCCTCTGTTTCTCCCAACAACACTGTGAAGTGGGCAGGGGCGCTGTGCCCATTCTACAGGTGTGGACACCGAGGCTCGGGAAAAGGAAAGTGGTCCAGAGCAGGGCCAGCCTCCCGACCCCAGGCTGTGCTCTTTCTGCTCCACCCACTGCCTTGGAGCCCCCCTGAGAAAAGGGGAGGCAAGAATGTCACAGAGTCCAGGTTGCAAAGGAAGGGCTTTGTCTTAAAGGTGCCCTGGTAGCCTAGTGGTTAAGCCCTCAGCGGCTAACTGAAAGATCAGGGGTTGGAAGCCATCAGCCACTCCACGGGAGAAAGTTGTGGCAGTCTGCTTCTGTAAAGATGACAGCCTCGGAAACCCAATGGGGCAGTTCTCCTCTGTCCTACGGGGTCGCTAAGACTTCCAGTCTATTTGACCGCAATGGATTTGGGTTTGGGCTTTGGTCTGGACTCTGAGTCCGAAGGTCCCAGTCCTCAATGGCAGGGCTTCACCAGCTGTGTTTCCAACAGTTACACAGACAGTGTAGGCTCCTCCCCCAACATGTCCGATGCAATAGGTTTGCCATGGGGCTCAGCTCTGGGTGCTTTGGAACAAAGGACTTTTGGGACACTCTCGTTAGGCGAGCTCAGGCCCGTTTTATAGATGAGGAAATAGGTTGGGAAAAGAGAAGGAACAGGCCTACAGTCCCTGCATATTTGAAGTAACTCAAGGGCATCTTGAATTGTCCTACCAGATATGTGACCCTCCAGCTCTGAGCTCAATAGTTTTGCCTGTAAACTTAGAATAATCCTGCCCTACTTTTGCCAGCAATGTTCTGTTGCTGAGGTTTTCTGCTGCAGAAAACCGCTTTACTGTTTTCAAAAGCAAAGATGTCTGTTCTGGTTCCCTAGTGCCACTCTCACAGGAATATACCACAAATGGGATGGCTTTAACACACAGGCGTTTATTCTTACAATTTGGAGGCTTTAAGTCCAAGTTCAAAATGACAGGCTCTAGGGTCTGGGTGAAGGCCCCTCAGTCTTGGGCTTTAGCTCTGCCTCTTGCTCCTGGTCCACCGGAGCTGGAGGCTTTTCTTCACTCAGCTGCTGGCTGCTGAGGCTAACAAGCCCAAGGTCGACAACAAAAATGGCATAGTCCGGATGTTACTAAACCACACGGCAGACCATTCATTCAAGTCCATTGAAAGTCCCAAGGTCGGCAGAGCATGGCAGGCTGCTGAACAACGACACGGCCACACGCAGTGTTCAAGTGTGCCATAGGCTGGAGACCGTTCCCAAAGCTGCTGCTTATATATGGGAAGCGGACCACATCCCTAAAGCTATTCAGCTACTCGCAGTAGATTCCACCGTGGAGTTAATTACCATTCTCATCATGGGAAATACTACATCCAGCTGCCTGGCCGCTCAACCAGGCCCAGCCATGTTGACACACAAACTAAACTACCACAATGTCACTTAAAGGACTAAGGTGCACCTGACCCAAGCCATGGTCTTTTCAGTCTTCTTATGTGTGTGAGAGCTGGACAATGAAAAAGGAAGGCAGGAGAAGTATTGGTGCATTCGAACTGTGGTGTTGGTAAAGAGTTCTGACTACATCGTGGGCTGCCAGAAAGATGGATGGATCAGTCTTAGAAGAAATACACCCAAAAGCTCCTTAGAAGGGAAGGTGGGAGACTTCAGTTTGCCTACTTTGGACACATCATTAGGAAAAACCAAGCACTAGAGAAAGACATCATGTTGACAGAGTAGGAAAAAAAAAAAAAAAA
>NW_006921717.1:2258573-2261982 GCF_000298275.1 Orycteropus afer afer | reverse complement strand
CCAGACCAGTTGACTTTGGCTCAGGGCCAACTCCTGCAGCCCCATGTGTTGCAGGTTAGAACTGCGCCATAAAGTTTTTAAGGCTTTTGGAGAAAAGACGCCAGGCCTGTCCTACAAGGAGCCTCTGGGTGTGTTCGACCCACCCACCTTTGGTTAGTAGTCGAGCGATTAACCATTTGTGCCACCCAGGGTTCCGTGGTCAAGTTGAGGGTCCGTGAAAATGAGGGGACCCCTCTGTGAGAGAGACACCGTAGCCTCAACAGTAGACTCAAACATCCCGAGATCGTGATGAAGGCACAGAACCAGGTGACGTTTCTTTCTGTTACACCTGAGGTCACCCTAGTCAGAACCAATAGCGATGACCAGCTCTTCAGACCACTGTCGGCACGAAACTCAGCCACACACGTGAAGCCTTAGCGCGGTGCCTGGCACATGGCGAGTGCTGACTACGTGGAAGCGTTTGCAATCAATAGGATTGTTATTCCTTATCGTCCTTTGTTCAATTTCTCCCAAGATAAGGTGGCCAAGGTCTAGTGTTGAACGTGACAGGCTGGCGTTCCACCTTCCTGTGAGGAGAGGGGAACCAAGAAAGTGGACACGTTCAGTACCATTGTTCTGAAGTGAAACACCTAGCGCCCCAAAACGTGCTGTACCGTAACAGCTGCTCCGGCAAACAGGGCAAATTATCAGTTGAACAAACACAAACGGTTTTAAACTAAATCAGGATATTTACACAGCCCCTTGTCTCACACTGGTAGGCATGGGGTTTGCAAGGGGAGCTTCTCACAGCATGAGCCGTTAGGGTTATCACTCTGTCTGATGGTGTGGAGACCCAGGCCTTACCCTCAGAGGGTCACACATCTGCTGAAGACTCTGCCTGCCAGCCTGACCCAGCTGGGCTGGGTTCAAAGTCCACTGCTGGCTGTGTGTCCTTGGGCAAGTCACTTCACCTCTCTAAGCCCTTTTGTTCATGTGGAAAATGGCAATAAGGTCCAAAGAGGTTCTCAGGGTGACATGCAGTCACAGAGTGTGTTTCTGACATCAGCGACCACGCTCTGTCCCTATCTACTCCCACGTTCAGACAAACCCCCTTCCTGGCTCTCAAAGCTGGGAGAGGGGCTCAGTTTGTCTTTACAGGCTCTTCTCCCACCCAAGGGCAGCCCTGAGGGTACCCACCCCCATCTCTGCCCGCAGCAGTCCTCCCTGGAGGCTGAGCTCCAGTAACACCTCCTCCAGGGAGCCTGCTCGGATTCCCTCCACCCCTCCCTAAGCCAGCCTGGTCTCCATTCTCTCCTGTGCCCCCTCAGCACCTGGTACCTCTTTTAAGGCATGTTTCTGAACATGAGAATCCCCCCTTTTCCATGGAGAGCCCCAGGGACATCTGCCCTGCTCCCCTTGGCCTCCCTCCTGGACATCCAGGTGGTCTTGTCCAGTGTATGGATATGGGTTCATCGTACTGACTCTTGGTTGATAAGATGGACCATCTGGGCAGCCTGCCCCCCGTCTACAGCCTTCACAGGCATCCACGCCTCACCACCACCTGTGAAAGGCGGGAAGGGGGCTATGATCCCTTTCACGGAGGAGCTGAGTGAGGCACAAGGAGGGGTCATGACCGTTACACAAGCAGGCAGTGGAACTGTGACGTTTTTCCAGGCATCGGCCCTGTTAGTCTCAAAACCACATTGGGCAACAGCTCTAGTGGGTTTCAGCAATTCTAAGCTTTCGAGCTCAGCCCCTGCTTTCTTCCAAACGACACCAAACTCACAGCCACTGAGGAGCCTCTGACTCATAGCAACCCCCACTGGGCTTCCAAGGCTGACCATCTTTACAGAAGCGGACTGCCTCATCTTTCTTCCATGGCTTCCAATCACCGATCTTTTGGTTAGCAGCCAAGTGCCTTAACCACTCCACTACCAGAGCTCCTCCTTCTTTCTTAACAAACTCAAAAAAAAAAAAAAAAAAAAAAAAAAAAAAAAAAACTCACTGCCATCGAGTCAACTCCTACTCCCGTTGGGTTTCTGAGGCTGTTAATCTTTAAGGAAATAGATCACCCCCTCTTTCTTCCATGGAGCAGCTGGTGGGTTTGAGCTGCTGACCTTTTGGTTAGCAGTCAAATGCCTTACCCACTAAACCACCAGAGCTCCTTTCTTTCTTAACAATATATAACATAATATTACCTTCCCATTGGCAGCGTTTTCGATTTGATGAAATGAGACATTCTCCCCATTGGGTAGCCAGGAAATTGTAGGCACGCGTTATGGATGGAATTGTGTTCCCTAAAATACATACTGCAAACCCTAAACCCTATACTTCTGGTTAAGGAGCCCTGGTGGCACAGCGGGTAAGCACTCAGCTGCTAAACCAAAGGTCAGCGGTTCAAACCCACCAGCCGCTTGGAGAAAGATGTGGCAGTCTGCTTCCATAAAGATTTACAGCCTTGGAAACCCTATGGGGCAATTCTCTGTCCTACAGAGTGGCTGTCAGTCAGAATCAACCTGAGGGCAACAGGTTTGGTTTATCTGTGTGGTTATAATGCCCTTTGGGGATGGGTTTTCTTTGTTATGTTAACGTGGCAGCATTACTGTAGGTTGTGTGGTCAGCCAATCCTTTCTGACATATGAAGGAGCAGTTTGGGCAATAGACTAGCAGGCTGGCAGAGCTAGGGGAATGTACACGGGCCAAGCCACATGGACACCATCCAGGAGCAGAAGCAAGAAGAGATAAGGGTCTTCCTTCCCCGGCTGAGAGAGAAAGCCGCCTCCTCCAGGAGCCAGCACCCTGAGTTCAGACTTTTAGCCAGGAGGCTGTGAGAGTAGTAATACTGCCTCAGAAACCCAAGGAGGGGTCGCTATGAGTCGAGTCCGACTCCACGGCATATAACAACAACAACAGACTGTGAGAAAACACATTTCTGTTTGTTAAAGCTCCCCCGCCTCGTGGTGTTTCTGCTGTACTGGGGAGCTAGACGGCACGGGAGGTTAAAGCAGCCCGCCGAGGCCCAGAGCTGGTATGGGACCGTTGGTGGTGGTGCCACCGAGTCGGCTCTGACTCATGGCACCTGGTCCCATGCCACCTTCATGGTCTTGTCCAGTGTAAGGACGTGGGTTCATCTTACCGACTCTTGGTTAGTAAGATGGACCATCTTATTAACTGCTCGAGTCCATGGTGGCCACTGGGGTTTTGAGTGTCTTCCTACCACGTAGGCTCATCTGCCGGCACTCTGTGGGACGATGCTTTGTTGTGATCCGTGAGGTTTTCACAGCCTAGTTTTCAGAACCAAGTCTCCAGGTCTTTCTTCTGAGTCTGTCTTAGTCTAGAACTCTGCTGAAACCTGTCCACCCTGGGTGACCCTGCTGGGATTAGAAATACTAGTGGCATAGCCTCCAGCCTCACAGCAACCCATAAGCCA
>NW_006921717.1:2257232-2258314 GCF_000298275.1 Orycteropus afer afer | reverse complement strand
AGGCCCCTCACACCTCTCCCCTTCCAACTGCTTTCAAAAAATCAATGGGTTGTCACTTCCAAGGTTAAGTTCCCAAAAGACTGTGGCTTCTGTCTCCCTCGCACCTTGGCTGGCTCACTCTGATGGCAGCCAGCTGCTGCCACACCTGAGCCACACACACAGCAACCAGTAAGAACCTGAGGCCTCCGTCCAACAAGTCACAAAGAACCAGATCCAGCCGACCACTGTGAGGGTCCGCTTGGAAGCAGGAGACCCTCGATGTGGCCAGAGACCCTTGATTGTAGTTGAGAGGCCCTGAGGCAGAGGACCCAGCTGAGCCATGGTGGCTTCCCGACCCACAGACACGGTGAGACAACAGACGGGTGGTGTTTTAAGCTACTAGGTGTTGGGGTCATGTGTAACCCAGCAATTGAAGACTAATGTCGTGTTAGATACTGTTGAGTTGGAATCCAACTCATCACGACCCCATGCATGACGGAAGAAAACGCTGCCAGGTCCTGCATCATCCTGATTGGCGGGGATAGGGCCGGCGTGGTCTGTAGAGTTTTCACAGATCGATTTGTGCAAGTTGGCCACCAGGCCTTTCTTCCTGGTCTCTCTTGGCCTGGAGGCTCTGCAGAACCGGTTCAGCATCCTAGCAATGCACAAAAGCCTCCACCTGACAGGTGGGCGGTGACTCTATGTGGGGTACGTTGGCTGGGAATTGAACCCCAGTCTTCCAAATGGGAAGTGGTAAAAAACAAGGCTCCAGGATTTGACAGGATGCCCACTGAGATGTTTCAACAAACAGATGCTGCACTACAGGCACTCACTCAGTTATGCCAAGAGATTTGGAAGACAACTTCCTGGCCAACTGACTGGAAGAGATCCATATTTGTGCCCATTCCAAAGAAAGGTGATTCCACAGAGTGTGGAAATTATCGAACAATATCATTAAAATCACACGCAAGTAAAATCTTACTGAAGATGATTCAAAAATGGTTGCAGCAACTTCTATTCAACATTGTACTGGAAGTCCTAGCCAGGGCCATAAGGCAAGAAAGGGAAATCAAAGGCATCCATATTGGTAAGGAAGAAGTCAA
>NW_006921717.1:2243275-2254652 GCF_000298275.1 Orycteropus afer afer | reverse complement strand
TAAATTTTGGTCAATGACATGAGACAAAGTATATGTGAACTGCTGTATGAAAAGTGAATTTACTCTGTAAATCTTCACCCAAATCCTAATTAAAAAAAAAAAAAAAATGGTTGCAGCAGTATATTGACAGAGAACTTCCAGAGGTGCAGGCTGGATTCAGAAGAGGACATGGAACAAGGGATATCACTGCAGATGTCAGATGGATCTTGGCTCAAAGGAAAGAATACCAGAAGGATGTTAACCTGTGTTTTACTGACTATGCAAAGGCATTTAATTGTGTGGATCATGACAAATTATGGATAACATTGAGAAGAATGGGAATTCCCAAACACTTAATTGTGCTCATGAAGAACCTGTACAGAGACCAGGAGGCTGTTGTTCAGATGGAACAAGTGGTCACTGCATGGTTTAAAATGAAGAAGGGCGTGTGTCAGGGTTGTATCCTTTCACCATACTTATTCAATCTGTATGCTGAGCAAATAATCCGAGAAGCTGGACTATATGAAGAAGAACATGGCATCAGGATTGAAGGAAGACTCATTAACAACCTGCAATATGCAGATGACACAATCTTGCTTGCTGAAAGTGAGGATGACTTGAAACACTTACTGATGAAGATTGAAGACTACAGTCTGCAGTATTGATTACACCTCAATATAAAGAGAACAAAAATCCTCACAACAGGACCAATAAATAGCATCATGATAAATGGAGAAAAGATTGAAGTTGTCAAAGACTTCATATTCCTTGGTTCTACAACCAACATCAATGGAAGCAGCAGTCAAGATATTAGACATCGTATAGCATTGGGCAAATCTGCTGCAAAGGACATCTTTCAAGTGCTGAAGAGCAAAAGTGTTTCCTTGAAGACAAAGATGCGCTTGCCACGAGCCATGGTATATTCAATCACCTTATATGTATGTGAGCTGGACAATGAAAAAGGAAGACTGAAGAAGAGTTGATGCTTTTGAGTTGTGGTGTTGGCGAAAAATGCAGAAAATACCGTGGACTGATGAAAGAACAAACAAATCTGTTCTGGAAGAAGTGCAGCCAGAATGCTCCTTGGAAGTGAGAATGGCCAGACTTGGTCTCACCTACTTTGATCATGTTGTCAGAAGGGACCGTTCCCTGGAGAAGGATTCATGCTTGGTAAAGTGGAGGGTCGGTGCAAAAGGGGAAGGCCCTCAACGAGATGGACTGGCACAGTGGCTGCCACGATGGACTCAGGGAGAGCCAGGATCATGGGGCTGGCACAGGACTGGGCAGTGTTTCGTTCTGCTGGGCATGAGGTCACTGTGAGTCAGAGACGACTCCACAGCACCTAACAACAGCTCCCAAATGGAAGGCGCAAATTTTACTATTGACCCACTGCTGAGTCCAGATCTCCCAAACTTAACAGTAAGTATTTACTGTGTCGGGTCCTGGGGACACAGAGATGGAGACAGTGCTGTCATAGCCTTTGAGGGGCGCCCAGTCTGTGGGGGAAGACGTATGTACGTGGTCCATACCACTGTGAGCATTAGGTGGGTTGGAGAGGGGACTGCCCCCTGCACCCAGTCAGGGCAAGTGGCTGGAGGAGGAGCCACTGGACGGAGTCTTGACCTGCCAGGTGAGGGCGGCAGGCAGGAGAAAGGAGGGAAGGAAGAGAACACGCTATCTCTCCTGGGCCGCAAAGGGTTGTGGAAATTGCCTTCAGTTTACGTGCTTGGCAAGAAGGTCCTGGGCAGTGAGACGTTGATGCAAGAGCCATGATTCACTGTCACCTCCACAAAGTTCATGAGTCAGCAGGCTGCCGGCTCCGACTCTCGACTCTCAAGAGCAGGCTTTGAGCTGTGTTTATGCGGGGGCCAGCGGGATTAAGATTGTGCAAGGGTTTTGTTGCTTTTTAACCAGGGTCAGGGTTGGCCCCTGTGTTAAACACTACGGGGGAGGTTAGGGTTGGGATAAAGAGGCTTGAGTGCAGATGGCCCTGGGGACAGGCTGGGGCCCCTTTAGCCCATTCACAATGCACTGTTTTAGCCCCGCTCTGGCTGGGAGCTGGGGCCAGCAGACTTCAAAGACTCTCCCCCCAGGAAGGCCCAGGAACTCTGGGAGAGAGGGAAGGAGGTGAGGCCAGGCCCCACGGATGGGGCGGGGTGGGGTGAGCAGGGACACCCTGTGCAGGGGCCCAAACACAGGGAGGCAGGACCCCCACCTTCCAAGGCTGCCTGTGTCTCTGATGCCCAACCAGGAGACGGCAGGAGAGCAGAGGGGCTGAGCGTGGGCGTTAAAGCCAAACTGACCAGGCTCAGAGGGGCCCCGGTTCTGCCACTTTGTGGGCACTCTCTCCTGCCAGGCGCTTAATCTCTCTGTGCCTTAGTTTCCTGACCAGTACAACGGGATATTCCCTGCTTCATAGAACTAACACGAGGCTGAAATGAAATAAGTGAAGGGCTTAGCTCCAAAACCAATAGAAGTGTTTTAAAAAAAAATTACTTAAAAAAAAAAAAAAAAAGGACCAGGCGTAAGAGGTCGCTTCACGCCCTCAAATGCTCTGACTCCAAGCAACCTGCTGACCTGCCCACAATCCCTTTTTCAGCTCCCATAACTCACCGCCGCGGAATCGGATCTGACTCATAGCAACCCCTCCTTGGGTTTCCAAGGCGGTATCTCTATGGAAGTAGATTGCCCAGTCTTCCTTCCGAGGACAGGCCGGTGGGTTTGAACCACCAGCCCTCTGGTTAGCAATCAAATGCCTTAGGCACTACGCCAAGGTGTCCACACCCATGAGTTCATTTTGTTTCCAGCCACCACCATTTCACAGGCGAGGAGACCGGCCCGGAAGGGAAGATCCTTGCCTAAGATATGAACTCACGTTCACTGAGGGCTGGCTGGGCTGGGCACAGCCTGAGAAGTATCTCATTGAAGCCTCTAATCAATCACCTGAAAATCGGTTCCCGTTACAGATGAGGAAACCGAGGCACAGAGGGGAGAAGCAATGTGCCCGTGCCCAAGGTCACACAGCTGCGAGTGAGGGGGCAGTCGGTCCTCAGAGGCCAAGCTCTTGACCTCTGTGCTGGGCTGGCACATTGGGGTCAGCACTGGCTCTGGCAAACCCCAGGCCTCCTGACTGCCAGCCTGGACTGTCCTGTTTCTTTTGTTTAACTGTGCATTGGGTCAAAGTTCAGAGAGCATATTAGTATCTCATTCAACAACGTATACATATTTCATTTCACAGCATTGGTTGCAGTCCCCTCAATGTACCCCCACCTTCCTCCCGGGGTTCCCCGTTTCCATCCATCCTTTTATCTTTTTGGCTGTCTTGTTTCTTGAACACACGTGTCTGCTTTTTTTCAGTAGCCATGTGTGCTCAACGTCAGTGGGCTGTTTTGGCCGGGGCCTCCAGAGTTCAGAAGAGAAGCTCTGCAGGCATGGGGTGGTCAGGGAGGACCACCTGGAGGAGGAAGAGGAACTATGCTCCAGTCCACTGCTCTGAGCCCTTTCCCCTATAAGGGGGGTTGGGGGTGGGGAGGTTGACTCAGGATGTCTCGGCCCACGTGGATCGCCCTTTGGTTTACGATGGCCACCTCAGCAGTGCCAACCTTTGCCCCAAGTCAGCTCCTGTCAGAGGGGTGGAGACAGCGGACCATCTCAGAGGCCGAGTCAAGGGCTGGTACAGTACTAAATCCACTGCCTCCAGGACCATGGGGACAGGGCCACGCAGCCAGTCCCTGCGAGGACCCCGGCCAGCCTACAGCAAGCTCCAGGAGCCCTGGAGGAGGCCCCAGGAGGGCCGGCTCCGCCGAGCACTGAGCCTCAGACAGGGGCGCGAGAAGTCCAAGCCCCAGGGCCTTGACAAAGGAACAGAAGGACTAGACTACCCAAGTCAGGAGCGACTGCCAGGAGGCCTAGGTGACACAGAGGAGCTAATCCAAGCCCAGCGAGGAGGCAGCCAACGGTGGCTGAAGCAGTACCACCAGGTACGGCTGAGGGCTGGAAGGTAGAGCCATATTAGAAGGAGGGGATGGGAATGCGCAGGGAGAGCCAGGACAGAAGGTTCAAGAGGACAAGGGGCTGCGTAGACAGGAGACTGGAGAGGTATACAAAGGACCCATATTTCACAGGGTCCTGAAGGTGTCTGCGGTTTATCTCATGGACCCTAGGGAGTTACAGAGGACTGTAGAGCAGGGGAGTGACATGGTTGGGCTACTTGGAGATGATTAATCTGGCAGCCTGGTGGAAGGCTGGGTGGAGCGGGAGACAAGGTGATCAGTACAACCTCCTCAAAGTTACACCTTCCGTCTTAGCTCCCCTGGGATGAGTGGTCCGGGAGGTCTGGGCCCCCTAGGTGGGACCTGCTTGCCCCCACCTTCTTCCTCTAGGAATAAGGGCCGCTAGTGAGTAGGGAGCTCTGGTAGCATAGTGGATAAGACACTTGACTGCTAACCAGAGGGCTGGCGGTTCAAACCCACCAGCCACTCCTCGGAAGGAAGGTTGGGCAATCCTACTTCTGTAGTGATACTGCCTCCGAAACCCAAGGAGGGGTCGCTATGAGTCAGGTTTGACTCGATGGCACATAACAACAACAACAACAACAGTGAGTAGTGCAGGAGCTCTGGTAACGTAGTGCCTAAGGCACTTGACTGCTAACCAGAAGGCTGGCGGTTCAAACCCACTAGCCTTCGGAAGGAAGATGGGGCAATCTACTTCTGTACTGATACTGCCTGGGAAACCCAAGGAGGGATCGCTATGAGTGGGGTCCAACTCGATGGCACAAAACAACAGTGAGTAGTGCTTCTCTCTCTGGGGTCTAGCACCACCTGGTGGCTATAGGTGGACCAACACTCCCTCACCCGGTGGGACCTGGTCCATTAGTCCTCATCTCCTACCTGTCTCCCAGCAGGTAAGGAGAAGATGGGAGAGTTTTGTTTCCAGCTTCCCCAGTGTGACCCTGAGCCGGACAGCCTCCCCAGAACCACCAGTGGACATCACCAGCTAAGGTTGTTGGGAGCAGTGATGAGCCCCTGCTGCATCAAGGGAAACCTCTTATCTGCTGACCTACCTCTTCCCAACATTTCTGGACTTTGAATGGGGCGGCCTCCTTCACGTGGCCAGAGAAGGCCTCTGCCCTGTGTGGTCTGTGCCGACTCTCGGCCCTCCCACCCCAAGACTAGCTCCTGACAGAGACCTCAGCAGGACTGAGAAGAAGGGGACTCCTGAGGTATTCTGGGCCTGGAGGCCCCTTGGACTGCAATGCACATGAGGGTCTGAGAAGCCTGCCCAGAAGTAGGGGTGTGGATGCCTTTGGCCCCCAATAAGACCAGTCATACCCATCCAAGATGGAGCTCAGTGAAACCAGATGCATGGCTGAGAGCCTCCAGACATCCCTTGGTCCCCAGACCATGGCCCACCTGCCCTTCTCCCCAGCCGCACATGGTGGGCTGGGCACTGAGGCGCCCTTCTAGGCAGGGAGCCTGTCAAGGGCAAGGACCATGTCTGGGTGGCCCTCAGCACCGGGCACTCTGTATTTTGTCATCTTCTATCCCCCCAGCATCCCAAAGATGAAGTACGGAAAGCCTATACTTTGCATGTGACAGATGGGGAAACTGAGGCTGGGGGGACAGATTTATTGTGGTTGGCCTCTCTGGTCCCACCCCCACCCCATCCAGTGCCCAGCCTGGGGTTGAGCAGAGTAATAAAGAATTACTGATAACTAACTTGTTGTCTCAGACCCTCTCCTGAACCTCACAGGGGCAGCCTGTGCTCAGAGCTTCCAGAATCATTGGGCGGGGGCACCAGGGCCAGGTCCCCTGTGGGTCGCCAGGAGGCTGGACCTTGCCTGCCATTTGTCTTGACCGTACTCCTAGAGGAAGGTCCACCCACCCTGTGCTGACCTGAAGCCCAGCTCTGGAGAACTCTGCCCTCACCACCATCCTGCCTTGGTGCTCACCTGGAGAGGCAGGGCTTTCCCTAGGAGACTCAGAGAGGGCAAGGGGCTTGCCTAGGGCCACACAGCAGGGGAAGGTGAGCTCTTTAAGAGAAACTGACACTTGGTTTCTGGGGCTGTCCTGCTCAGACGGGACCAAGATCAAAGGTGAAGGAATAGCTCCAAGTATCCTGGGGTGATGGGGTCCTGAGGGTCCCTGGACAGAGGGCTGGATTCCCTGGTGCCCAGAGCCTGGCAGAGCCATTCAGGATCCAGAGGGTTCCTGGGAGAGCAGTGTCCCAGAATAAACAACCGGATGCTGGTTTGGACATAGGACTGTGGGAGCCAGCTGGAAGCTTCAAGTCTATTAGTCTCTGGCTTTAGATACCTCCTGTTCAGCCCCCCTTTGCAGTACCCCTGGGGTCTCTGTGGGGAACCCTAGGATCCAGAGTCCACAGCCCAATGTTCAGAGGAGGAAACTAAAGCCCAGAACGGGGCAGGCCTTCTTGTTCTCCAAGTCTCTGCCCTGGAGCTCAGCCTGGCCACTCCGTCCAGCCCTCGGGGGCTCTCCAGCCCAGCTCCGTGTGTTCTCTTCTACTCACACGCTCTGTGGTGGGTTTATCTAGTTATTTTCTTTATTCTCCCACTAGACTAAAAGTTCTACAAGGATGGGGACCTGGTTCACACTGGCACCCCAGTGTCTAGCTGTGGGCCTGGCACATAGTAGGTGTTCAGTAAATTACCATGGCATGAACAAGGGACAGTCCCAAGATCACCCAGTGAGTTGATGGCTAAGGTGGATCTGGGCTCCTTGGCACCATTTGGGGCACTCAGTTCAGGCGGAGCAAGTCCTACCTGTCTCGTTAACAACCCCACTGTCAGGAGGCATGTCTCTGGGACCCTTGGCAGAGGCCTCTGATGACACAAACACACACACACACACACACACCCTGCAGTAGCTCGCTTCCAAAGATTTCCCTTTTGCCCTGTGTCTTAGTCACACCTCTCAGCAGGAGGTGGAGCCTGTTCCCCCTCCCCTTGAATCTGGTGGTGCAGTGTCTAAGGCATTTGACTGCTAGCCAGAAGGTTGGCAGTTCAAATCCACCAGCCACTCTGCAGAAGGAAGATGGGACAATCTACTTCTGTAAAGATGTACAGCCTCAGAAAGCCAATCGGGGTCGCTATGAGTCAGAACTGACTCGATGGCAGTGGGTTTGGTTTGGTTTGGTTTTGAATCTAGGATAAGGAGCTGGGATGAGGAGCTCTGGTGGTGCAGTGCCTAAGGCATTTGACTACTAACCAGAAGGTTGATGGTTCAAACCCACCAGCAACTCTGCAGAAGGAAGATGGGGCAATCTACTTCTATAAAGATTTACCACCTCAGAAACTCAACTTGATGGCAGTGAGTTTGGTTTTGGTTTTTCTGAATCTGAGATGGTCCTGTGACTTGCTTTGCCCGATAGAATGCAGTGGGTATTCCTTTTCTGGGACTTCCATGCCTTGGCCTTAAGGGGCCTTGTAGCCTCTGTTTCTGTCCTCTTGGAAACCAGCTCATGTAGAGAAGTCTATTCTATCCTGCCAGCCAGGCCACATGGAGGAGAACTGAGGCACTACAGGCAACATCTACCACCAAGCAGCAGTCACGTTGGTGAGATGCCAACCCAGCCCCCAGCTGACTGCCACCAACACACGTGACCCCAGAAGATTCCATGTGGACAGAAGAACCGCCCAGCTGAGCCCAGCCATTCATGGAAGTGTGAGATATAATGAACTCCTGTTGCTTTACTCACTAAGTCTGGGGCTGTGTCCATTTCCTAGGGTGCCATAACACATTCCCACAAATCCTGGGTGTGTCTCCCCAGGAAGACGTCACTCCATGAGAGGAAGGCCACGCTTGGCTTTAGGGTGCTGAGACCCCATGGCTGGGTCTGTGACCACCGCACACATGTGTGCCCTACAGGGCCTCAGTTTTCCTCATCTGTCAAAGGGGGATGATAGCCTTGCCTTGCTAGTATTTGCAGTGGGGTGAGGTAACTAGAGGAGACTGAGCTGGGCTAGAACCACAGCCAAGGCCAGGTTTAAACTGGTGAGAAGGATCAGGTGTCAGACAGCGCCAGGAGGGTCAGCTTCGGAGCCACTGAGCAAGCAAACTTCTCAGAGGACACCTCCACCCCTCAACATTCCCAGCATCACGGGCACATGTGCGGGGACCTGGCTCCCCATGGAGGCTTGCCGATGGTGGTGATCAGCATAGCCCATGCAGTGAGACCACCAGCCTCTAGTCTGTCTCTGAGTTGATCCACCCTCAGCTGTGATCCATCCTCACTGTGTGGACCCATCCTCACTGTGTAGACCCATCCTCACTATATCTTGGTTTCATGCTTCTTTCTTCTATATTGGTGACCCAAGGTGGACAGAGTCACTTGCTCCTTCCCAGCCATGGGGTCTTAGCACCCTAAGACCAAGAGCTGGAAGGGGCCTGAGACCACCTCACTGGGCTCCCCTCATTCTCTCCAGCTCAATATCTCCTCCAGTGTCTCCTTGACTGTTTCTAGGACCGGGGAGTTTACTACATATCAGGATCTGATCTTTGCTTGTGACCTTGGCCCTCAAGGATTTCACAGTTTGGCCAGGGAGGCAGGGAGACGGACAAACAGACAGATGGCAGGCTTCTCTGCTAGGAGGCGGAGTAGACTCAGCGTTCACGGGAGTGGCATGGCGAGGAAGACATGATGCAGGCCCCAACCTCGTCCCTCTGAGACACTCTGGGCTTCTCTCCCCAGCACCTGTGGCTGGCAGCTGTGCCGAGGAAGCAGGTGGGAAAATGCCCCGGCAGAGAAACACAGCTGCATCAAGCGGGAAGCAGCAGGACAAGCAGAAACAGCTCCCCCAGCGCCTCTCGGAGCGAGGCTGCAATTCAGGCCGGAAGGGCTCCACGCGGCACCCAGTGGCTCCAGCTGGTCTATTTCACACATGGGAAAACTGAGGCTCCCACCCAAGCCATGGGCAACAGAGGGACTCTTGCCAGAACTGCCCACCTGCACTGAACGTCACAAGCCAGTTTCCTCAGAAGCACCAAGCTCAACGTGTCTGGCCAGTCAGGGAGCGACAGAGGGCCCCGGCCTGGGTCTAAGCCCCCTCCCTGCAACTGCAACTTGCTGGGTGACCTTGCGCCAGCCCCTGCCTTCCCCTGGCCTTAATGTTTTCCTCTGCAAAATGGAATCCTGCTCTCTGCCTCTCCCACAAGCTGAAGGCCAGATGAGAGGCTGAGTGGGCAAAGCTTTGCAAACTCTAATGCCCTGTGTCCTGCGGGGAGACATCATTCCCACTTCCTCCTCGTCACCCCCGTCATCAAGCTGGAGAACAAAATGGGTAAACTCTCTGCAGCCTCACTGCCTGAGACTGAATCCTGGCTTTGCCACTTACTGGCTGTGTGATGTTGGGCAAGTTACTTAACCTCTCTGTGCCTTGGTTTCCTCATCTGTTCAATAAAAATAGTAACAGTCCCTCCTGGCTTGATTACCTGAGTGAAAGCATGTGGAACCCTTATAACCCGAGCCCAGGTCTTAGAGCCTGTGGCAGGATGCTGTCCCTGTGTGACCTTGGGCAAGTCCCTTCTCTGAGCCTCGACAGCTTCCTCTGGAGAATGGGGTGCTAATAATAGCACATGGCTGGGGTGTTTTGTGGGGATGAAAGGAGCCCAGGTACATGCAGTGCCAAGCTCCAGGCAGCCCGTGCTGGTTCCCTGAGAACCTCCGGAGGCCCAACTTGAGGCTGGCGTGTCCTCAGCTCACCTTGGCCGGCCAGGCCTTGGCAGGGCTGTGGGCAGCCAGATGGGGCCATGAGGATCCGGGAAAGTGGACCCAGCCGCAGATGGGCACCCTGGGGCCTCGCACGAGCTGGTTTCTCGTTCGGGAATGGGTGTGGAAGGCAGGCTCTCTCCTCCTCCCCACCCGGACTGTGGCGTCACTGAACCTGCCTCCACCCCAGCCAGCCTGTCTCCTTCCAAGAGCTCCAAGCACACACAGTCAATTCAGCCACCACTTAGCAGTGATCACTCAGGGCCCCACTCAGGAGCGGACTTCAGAGAACATGAAGTCCTCCCCCAGCCAAGTCCACAAGGGACCATGAGCACCCAGTGGCTCTCTCTGCCTGCAGATGGGCCCAAAGAAGAGGAAGAGTAGCTCTCAGCTGTGGGGAATCAGAGAAGGCTTCCTGGAGGAGGGGACAGTGGGGCTGAGAGTGGGATGCACAATGCTCCCCCTGCCCCCCCACCCCACCCTGTGGAAAAGTCAGGAGAGCATGCCAGGGAGAGGGAACAGCACGTGCAAAGACCTGGAGGTGGGAAGCAGCTGGAATTCCGGAAGAACCAGGCATAACTCAGTTTTTCTGGGGGAAAAGTAGGAGCGGAGGGATGAAGACATACAGGGACGAGGGACAGGGCTCAGAGGACCCGGGATGGCGAATGGGAGTGTCTGCCCTTCACCCGAGGAGCACCGGGGAGCCAGGGCAGGATTTTCAGCAGGGGAGAGAGAGCTGCTTAGGAAGAGTGCTGTGACCACCCCAACATGGAGGAAGAGTGGGGCCCACTGGGGAGTGCAGACAAACTGGCTTCCCATCTCACAGATGAGGGTCTCGAGGCCCAGAGGGAGAGGCAGGCTTGACTGGATCACGTTCCACGAGATGACCCAGGGCCCAGCTGCTCTGGACCCCCAGTCCTCTGCTTACCCACCAGATCCACTTCCCACCATGTGCCTTCTGCCGGGGCCAGCCCTCCCCAAGTAGCCACTCCCAGGGGGCGGGGCCTTAGGCCTCCCTTCCTCAGTGGAGGGCTTCAGCCCTGGCAGGAGTCAGTGTCAATGAAGACATGCTGAGAGGGCCGACTGCAGGCCTGGGCTGCTGCTTCTGCTCCCATGTATTCTTCTGGTGTTGGACACGCACCTCAATCTCCCCCAATCTCCCCTGCTTCCATGCTCAGTGCCTCTAGAGCCAAATCTCAACTCTGCTCGCTTGTCCTGCCTCCTGGAACACACAGACACCAGACAAGTGCAGGTGATTGTGTGAGATGCTCACAGGCCAGACGGTTGGAAGTGTGGAATCCTAGCTGTTCCTGATGCCCACCTCCCTATCTTCCCCCAGAAGAACAGGCCCAGGGACTGGGTTAGCAGCTCCATGAGGAAGTTAATCAGCCTGGTGGGCTCTCTGTAATCAGGGGAGTTCCCTGGGGGGACTTCTGGGTCACTCTGTGAAGGAGTCCCCATTCCTGGAATGGAAGCTGGGAACCTGTTCCAAATCAGAATACTGGCTCTTCAGAGACGCTGAGAACACATTAGGTTGGTCTGCTAGGTTGATTCTAGCTCTGTGAGCTCAGGGAAGTCCTTTATTTACTCTGGGTTCCACCTTTTCTATCTGGGAAATGAAAGGATTGGATGGCTTTTCTAAACCCACACTAGCTCTGTTGTTGTTGTTGTT
>NW_006921717.1:2238662-2239490 GCF_000298275.1 Orycteropus afer afer | reverse complement strand
GTTGGGCAATCCTACTTCCGTAGTGATACTGCCTCAGAAACCCAAGGAGGGGTCGCTATGAGTCGGGGCCAACTCAACGGCAAACAACAACAACATCTTTCAGAAGCAGAGCACCAGGCTTGTCTGCTCAAGCGTCTCTTGGTGGGTTTGAACCACTAACCTTTCAACGGATAGTCCAGCACTTAACCATTTGTGCCATCCAGCTACCCTTTGGCACATAGTGGGTGCCCACTTAATCATCACTGAATGAAAGAATGGCTCATCGAACAAGGTTCTAGGCAGAGAGAGCTCAGAGGTCAGGAATGTACAGGAAAGAAGGACACAGGGAAAAGGTAACCACAGGAAGTGGGAAGAGAGCTGTTCCATTGTGGGGACGGCAGTCAATATCATGAAACAAAATGTGTACGAACTGTTAATGGAAAATGAACTGGCTCTGTAAACTTTCACCCACATCACAGTAAAAATAATAATAATAAAATAAGAGTCCAGGCTCCAGAGGGTTTAGGGAATTTCAGAGAAGGAGGTTTATTTGGGTTGGGTAAGGGAATTTGAGAACTAGGGATCCCCTCCCTAATCTTTTGCATTTACTGGCATGTGTCTACCCGGACCCAGACTTGTTGTTGTTGTTGTTGTTGAAAATATACACAGCAAAACACACACATTTCTACACGTACAATTGAGGGACCTTGATACCATTCTTCGAGTTGTGTGACCATTATCACCCGCCTTGTCTAAGCTGTTCCTCCCTCATTAACATACACTCACTGCCCCCTAAGGTTCCTATCTAATCCTTTGAGTTGCTGTTGTCAATTTCATCCCATATGGATA
>NW_006921717.1:2235806-2238562 GCF_000298275.1 Orycteropus afer afer | reverse complement strand
TCCTACTTCCGTAGTGATACTGCCTCGGAAACTCAAAGAGGGGTCGCTATGAGTCAGGGCCAACTCAACAGCAAACAACAACAACAACAACATCTTTCAGAAGCAGAGCACCAGGCCTGTCTGCTCAAGCATCTCTTGGTGGGTTTGAACCACTAAACTTTCAATGGATAGTCCAGCACTTAAACATTTGTGCCATCCAGCTACCCTTTGGCACATAGTGGGTGCCCAATTAATCGTCATTGAATGATAGAATGGCTCATCGAACAAGGTTCTAGGCAGAGAGAGCTCAGAGGTCAGGAACGTACAGGAAAGAAGGACGCAGGGAAAAGGTAACCACAGGAAGTGAGAAGAGAGCTGTTCCATTGTGAGGACTGCAGTCAATATCATGAAACAAAATGTGTACGAACTGTTGAATGGAAAATGAACTGGCTCTGTAAACTTTCACCCACATCACAGTAAAAATAATAATAATAAAATAACAATAAGTGTCCAGGCTCCAGTGGGTTTAGGGAACTTCAGAGAAGGAGGTTTATTTGGGTTGGGTTAGGGAATTTGAGAACTTGGGGTCCCCTCCCTAATCTTTTGCATTTACTGCCAGGTGTCTACCCAGACCCAGACTTTTTTTTGTTGTTGTTGTTGAAAATATACACAGCAAAACACACACATTTCTACACGTACAATTCAGGGACCTTGATACCATTCTTCGAGTTGTGTGACCATTATCACCCGCCTTGTCTGAGCTGTTCCTCCCTCATTAACATAAACTCACTGCCCCCTAAGGTTCCTATCTAGTCCTTTGAGTTGCTGTTGTCAATTTCATCCCATATGGATAGTTCTCCAAGCTCAAGGCTGACCTTTTTAACTAGTTCAGCTGAACTAATGTTCAACCAATAAAGCAACAGCATGAAAAAGGGAGAGAGATTGAAGTTGTCGAGGTTCCTCTTATTTAAATCCACATCAACACCCACAGAAGCACCAGGAAGGAAATCAGACATCGTATTGCACTGGGCCAACCTGCTGCAAGAGACCTCTTTAAAACATTAAAAAGCAAAGATGTCACTTTGAGGACTGAGATGCACCTGACCCAAGTCATAGTATTGTCAATCATCTCAAAGGCATGGGAGAGCTTCAAGGAAAATGGAAGAAGAATTGATGCATTTGAATTGTGGGGTTGGCAAAGAATATTGAATAGACCATGGACTTTCAGAAGAATGAACAAATCTGTCTTGGAAGAAGTACAGACAGAATGTTCCTGGAAGCAAGGATGGTGAGACGGTCTCACATACTTTGGGCATGTGATCAGGAGGGAGCAATGCCTGGAGAAGGCCATCATGGTTGGTAAAGTGAGAGTCAGTGGAAAGAAGAAGACCCTCAACAAGATGGGTTGACACAGTGACACAGTGATGGGCTCAAAAAGGAATGATTGTGAAGGTGGTTCAGGAGCAGGTAGCGTTTCCTTCTGTTGCATATGGGGTTACTATGAGTCAGAACCAACTACACACAACAACAACTCCCCATCTTCCAAAGTAGGAAGTCAACACATCATGTCTAAATTTGAAAAAACAAGGACAAGCATAATATCTAGAAATCCAAAGATAAATCCCAGAACATACACGAATGGAGCTACAGCCAGCTGTTGTAGGGACCGCAGAGGGTGGGGCAGGGTGAGCAGAGGACCTCTGGTGTTTTCTTCGTGAGTCTTAGATGATTTGATTTGAAAACTAAGTACATGTGTTGCTCACAAGTACATGTGTTGCTTCGTTGAAAATGAAAACGAAATGAAAAAAAAAAGTTTAACATAGATTTATAAATTATTCAAGAGATTATGACCTCATGGCTGTAAGTAGTAGATGTCTTGGGAATAAGTCTTCTAAAGGTCATTTCAGAATACAACACAGGATAATTGGCCAAACTGGAACATGCTGTAGATATCAGATAATGGGATGGCATCATTGCTCCATTTCCTGACTCTCATGGTTATGGAAGAGAGCATCCTGACTCTTAGGAGACACACGCTGAAGTTTTTAGGATAAAGGGGTATGAGGATGTTTTGTAAGGATGCCCAGGTGTATAGTAGAGCTGACAAGGGACAAGGTTGTGGTGGCTTCTTGTCCACAACCAGCTACGCTGAGGGAGCAAGTAGTTGGACCTATAGGCTCAGGACCATGGTCACAGGGGACATCAAGCTCAACTGGCATAACGTAATACAGAAAACATTGTTCTACATCCTACTTGGGAGCCCTGGTAGCATAGTGCCTAAGGCCCTTGACTGCTAACCAGAAGGCTGGCAATTCAAACCTACCAGCCACTCCTTGTAAGGAAGGTTGGGCAATCTATTTTCGTAGTGATACCGCCTCAAAAACCCAAGGAGGGGTCGCTATGAGTCAGGTCCAACTTGATGGCACATAACAGCAACAACAACAACAACAACTTTGGTGAGTAGTGACTGGGATCTTAAAAGCTTGTAAGCAGCCATCTAGATGCAATGATGGGTCTCTCCTCATCCAGAGCAAAGAAGAATGAAGAAAATCAAAGACGCATGGAAACAATTAGTCCAAACTGGTAGACCATGCAATCGATCCTCAGCCCATATGACCATGAGACCAGAAGAATTAGATGATGCCCGGCTACCACTGTCAACCATTTGAAGGGGGATCAGTGCAGGAGATCCTGGATAGAGTGGGAGAACAACATGGAACAAAACTCACAATCATAAACAAAACAGGTTGACTGGTCTGACAGAGCCTGAGACCTGC
>NW_006921717.1:2232952-2235101 GCF_000298275.1 Orycteropus afer afer | reverse complement strand
GTCTTTCCTAGTGACATACCCAAAGTGAGCGAGACAAAGTCTCCCCATCCTCACTTCTAAGGACAATTCTGGTTGCATTTCTTCTGAGCCTGATTATCTCTATCTGTATCTCTATAAAGAAATGGTGAGCAAGAAAGCAACTGTGGAAACATGGCAGCAATCAGAGAACCGAGGTGTAGGGTGTTCACTGCAATGTCCTTCCGACCATCCACAGGTTTGAATGTTTTCAAAATAAGAAGTGAAAAGATAAATAAATGAAATTTAGCCATATGACAGCATCACAAAAACGGAGGCAACCAGACATGGGTGCCTTCTGATGGGAGAAATATTCTTGCCAAAAAAGTTGAGCCTGCATCTTCTCAAGCTCCTAGATCCAACTCCCACTTTACAAAAACCAATGGGACCTAGAAGCTTGTTAAATTCCACCACGGGGCTGCACTCAGCAAAATCCAGACTGTGGGGAGCCCATCAGGATGAACAGCCCAGTTGTTTTTGTTTTGTTTTTCCAACAAGTAAATTGCAAAGAAAGAGATGGAGAGAAAGGCTGTGTATTAAAGAAACTTAACATGTTAACCAGGCACCATGCTGCTGCTGCTGTTGGAGGTAGGTGTCATCAAGTTCCAACTCACAGAGACCCTACATAGAGAAGAACAAAACACTGCTTGGTCCCACACCATCCCCACAATCATTGCTGTTCGAGACCATTGGTGCAGCCGCTGTGTCAGTCCATCTCATTGAGGGTCTTCCTCTTTCTTACTGACCCTCCACCTTACCAGACATGATGTCCTTCTCCAGGGACTGGTCTCTCCTAAAAGCATGACCAAAGGACATGAGATGAAGTCTCACCACCTCACTTCTAAGGTGGATTCCAGCTGTGCTTCTTCCAAGACAGATTTGTTTGTTCTTCTGGCAGTCCATGGCATCTCCACATTCTTAGCCAACACCCTAATTCGAATGTATCAGTTCTGCTTTGGTCTTTCTTGTTCATTGTCCAGCTTTCACAGGCACTCGAGGTGATTGAAAATACCATGGCTTGGGTCAGGCACGCTTTAGTCCTCAACATCTTTGCTCTGAAACACTTTAAAGACGTTTTTTGCAGCAGACTTTCCCAATGCAATACGACATGTGATCTGGCTGCTGCTTTCAAGGATATTAATTGTGGATTCAAGTAAAATGAAATCCCTGACAGCTTCAGTCTTTTTTCCGTTTATCACGATGTTGCTTATCGGTCCAGTGGTGAGGAGTTTTGTTTTCCTGATGTTGAGGTGTAATCCATAGTGAAGGCTGTAGTCTTCGCTCATTATCAGTAAGTGCTTCAAGTCATCTTCACTTTCAGCAAGCAAGGTCATGTCACCTGCACATCTCAAGTTGTTAATGAGTCTTCCTCCAATCCTGATGCCACATTCTTCTTCATGTACTTAGCTTCCTGGATTATTTGCTCAGCACACAGATTGAATAAGGATGGTGAAAGGATACAACCCTGACACGCACCCTTCCTGATTTTAAACCTGTATTATCCCCTTGTTCTGTTCAAGCCTCTTGGTCTACCTACAGGACCCTCATGAGCACAAGTAAGTGTTCTGGAATTCCCATTCTTCACAAGGTTATCCATAATTTGTTAAGATCCACACAGTCCAATGCCTTTGCACGGTCAATAAAACGCAGGTGGACGTCTTTCTTTCCGGATTCTCTGCTTTTAGCCAAGATCCATCTGACATCAGCAATGATCTCCCTCGTCCTCTGTCCTCTTCTGCAACAGCTTGAATTTCTGGCACTCCCCTGACAATGAACTGCTGCAACCACTCTTTAATTATCTTCAGCAAAATTTTACTCATGTATGATATTAATGATATTATTTGATAATTTCCACATTCTATTGGATCACCTTTGTTTGGAATGGGCATGAATATGGATGTCTTCCACTCAGTTGGCCAGATAACTGCCCAGCTGTCTTTCAAATTTCTTGGCATAGATGAATGAGATAGCCAGTGTTCCACCTGTTTGTTAGAACATCTCATTTGTTATTCTGTCAATTCCTAGAGCCTTGCTTTTTGCCCACTCCTTCTGTGCCGCTCGAACTTCTTCTTTCAATACCGTTGGCCCTTGATCATATGTTACTTCCTGAACATTGACCAGGTCTTTTTGGCAC
>NW_006921717.1:2230500-2231617 GCF_000298275.1 Orycteropus afer afer | reverse complement strand
ATTGACAGCCTTGGAGACCCTGTGGGCAGTTCCCCTCTGTCCTCTAGGGGCGCTGGAGTCAAAATTGACTCCACTCAGCAGCAACGGTTTTTTTTTTTTCTTGGGAGAAAGAATGGACAGAGACATAGATGAAGCAAGGCCAGACCAGCCTTGAATTGCTAAACTGAGTGACAGAGATGAGAGCTCCTGTCTAATTTTATGTATGTTCCAAATTCTCCATAATCAAGACTTTTTCAAATTCCCCCCTATATAAGCAAGACTGGGGGTGGGTGCTTGGGCTAACCCTGTTAAAAGATTCACGGGCAAAGGGACTCTGTTTGACGATGAAGACATGTTTGTGAAGACACTGTTCACAATTGTTTTAGAAAACACGAGACTGAAAAAAAACACCCAAACCAATACTGTGGTTGTTAGCTACTCCTGCTCCCACTCTTGTTGATGATGACAACGACGCCCCCACAGTGCAGGTTCTCCCTCCACTAGCCATGACAGTGGAAGACACACTGCTGTTCTGATGAGGACCTGGGGCCCAGAACCATTACCAGGAGGAGCAGACACCAGGCAGGATGTTTGGAGCGCCCGCCCCAGCTGAGGTGGGAGGGAGCATTATCTCTGTATATTTGGAAACCTGTGGGTGGTGTTTATTTGCTAGGAAGTCTGGGACCCTTCCCCTGGGGGCGTTAGAAGCCAGAGCAGCCAAAGGACACAAACTGCAGAAGGGTCATGGTGGGGGCTGGGGTGGGGGCTGAAGCCAAGTCAGGGCCAGCAGGTGCCAAACAACTGTAGGCTTGTGAAGGCAGAAGAGGCCAGCGGGCAGGCAGGGCTCTGGGCAGAGGCCATCACCATGCTGGTGGACAGGAACAAGTGCTTCTCTCTGGCCCTTGGTTTCTACATCAAGGTGGTTACTTGCAGGGCTGGGCAGACCTGGTAGACACTGCTAGCTCTGGTGTTGACTAATCCCTGGAAGACTCTACCTTCTCAGTATGAAATGGAGACAGTAATGGGACCAGCCTTAGTGTGGAGGAGCTCTTGGCCGGGCCCGTGCACTCAGAGGGCTGGGTGCTCTTCGGAGCTCAGCCTCCGTTGCTGTCCCTTAGATGACAGTACTTGCAGCTCT
>NW_006921717.1:2228218-2229685 GCF_000298275.1 Orycteropus afer afer | reverse complement strand
TCCTGATAACATGACCAAAGTGTGTGAGACAAAGGCAAGAGACAAGATGGAAAAAGAGTAACTTTATAGCGGAGAAGCCTGAGAAGCACAAATTCAGCCAGATAATCAAGGTCAACATCAACAGTGACATGTCACGTTGATAGTGGGCACCACTGATGTGATGTGATGAGAATGGCACTTTTCCTCCTTGGTCTTCCTCCCAAAACCCATTTAAGAAAGAAAACAGTTAGCATGCACTCAGTTCCGACTCATGGAGACCTCACTGTGTCAGAGTGAAACCGTGCTCCGTGGGGTTTTCACTGGCCAATTTTTCCAGAAGTGGATCCCAGGGCTTTCTTCCAAGATGCCTCCAGGTGGACTTGAACTCTTGAACTCCCAGCCTTTTGCTTAGCAGCTGAGCCTGTTAACTATTTGCATCATTGAGGGACACCCAAAACTCAGAACCCCAATGCAATCTGAGAAAGACACCAGACAAACCTCAATTGAGGGGCATTCTACAAAAGGCCTCACCAGCACTTGTCAAAGGTCATCAAAGACAAGGGAAGTCTGAGAAACTGTGTCACAGCCCAGAGGAACCTAAGGAGACCTGACAGCTATGTATATCATGGTGTCATAGGTGGGATCCTGGAACAGGAAAAGGACATGAGCTGAGAACTACAAACATCTGCATACAGTACAGTCTTTCGTTAATACTAATGTATCAATGTTGCTTCATTAATCGTGACAAATGTCCCGTGCTAATGTAAGGCATTAGTAATAAGGGAAAGTGGGTGTTGGGTATGGGGGAACACTACACAATCTTTGCAATTTTTCTGTAAATAGAAAACCACTACAGAGTTCATTAAAAAAGAAGGAAAAAAAAAAAAAAGACAAGAGAGTTTGTGAGAAAATATTTGCAACATATAAAACAGTCCAAAGATCTGTGTTGAAAATGAGCGTTACAGACCTGAGGTGCTTGACACAATGGAGACATCTGGCTAAGGTCCAGGCTGAGTCCTTCCATGGCCCAAGAGACTGCATTTTGTACTTTTCCATCATACAATACAGGTTGTCACTGCTCAAAAATGCACCTCACTGCCTTTGACCTAGACACAAGCAGTTTCTACAGAAAAAAATGCAGTCTTGCCCACCTCACTCCACTTACAGATGAACTTGGAGTTGGAAATAGAAATGTTAAGAGAGGATCATTCAGCTTGTACAGGCATCAAACGTGTGTTAAGCAAGCGACTTTAGCCCCTAAGCCAATCCTAAGAAGACCCCCCCCCCCAAGAACTCACACAGGTGCACTTATAATTTCCCAAACCTTTGCTCTCTGACTAACTAACACAACTTACAGTTTAAACAAGGGATAACCTTCTACATGAAAACATTCTTTTCTTTCCCTGAGCATTAGAATACTTGGCATCTTTCCTTGTAACCCTCCTAAGCCTTCAACAAACCTTTGCTTTTGTAATTTCAACAGAGCTC
>NW_006921717.1:2224922-2225639 GCF_000298275.1 Orycteropus afer afer | reverse complement strand
GGGTTTAAACCACCAGCCTTCTGGTTAGCAGTCAAATGCCTTAGGCACTACACCACCAGAGCTCCTAAGAAATGCTATAAGCCAATTAAAACAAAACAAACAAACAAACAAAAAAAAAAACCTCACCTAATTCCAACTCATAGTGACCTCCTTTGGGTTTCCAAAGCTGTAAATCTTTACAGAGGTAGATCACCCCATCTTCCTTCCATGGAACAGCTAGTGGGTTTGAACTGCTGACCTTAGCAGTTCAAATACCTTATCCACTATGCCACCAGAGCTCCTTATAAACCAATAAGGGTAAAAAAAAGATGACCAGCAATTCAATAGGAAAATGGGCAAAGAAAGAAAACCATCAGAATCACAGGAGAGGAGACAAACACACTCAGTCAATACACACTCGGAGGGACGCCTGAGCCCCTGTGACCAGAAAGATGCCAATTAAAGCAACGACAAAACAGCATTTTCTCACCTGTCAGGTTGAACAAATTGACGGTGCCCAGTGTTGAGATGGGCAGGAGAAAATGGGCAGAGTTGCCAGGAGGCTAAACTGGTACAACTTTTGGAGAAGGCAATTTGGTCATCTCCTTGGATACAAAAATGCACATGCCCAGTGTGTCCATCACAGCTATATTGTATTAACAACAATTAGAAACAATCTTGGTCCATCACCAGGAAATCATGTCCGTCCAACAGCATACTCGGCAAGAGTGAAAAGCA
>NW_006921717.1:2222531-2223542 GCF_000298275.1 Orycteropus afer afer | reverse complement strand
GGCTGTCAATCTTCACAGAAACAAAGCCCAAACCATACCCACTGCTGTGGAGTCCATTCTGACCCACAGCGCCCCTAGAGGACAGAGTGGAACTGCCCACAGGGTTTCCATGGCTGTTAATCTTCACAGAAGCAAAGCCCAAACCACACCCACTGCCCACGAGTCCATTCTGACTCACAGCACCTCTAGAGGACAGAGTGGAACTGCACCACAGGGTCTCCAAGGCTGTCAGTCTTCACAGAAGCAAAGCCCAAACCCCACCCACTGCCCACGAGTCCATTCTGACTCACAGCACCTCTAGAGGACAGAGTGGAACTGCACCACAGTTCCACAGCTGTCAATCTTTACAGAAGCTGGCTGCCTCATCTTTCTCCTATGGAGAAGCCGGTTGATGCAAACTGCTGACCTTTTGGACAGTAGCCGAATGCCTTAACCACTGCCACCAGAGCTCCCGAGACTCTAGCAGATGATGTTAATTGGAAAGCAGTGAGTGAACACCCTCCTCCATGACGGGGCTGCCAAAAGGAAGTCGAGCCGCAGAGAGGAGCCTGGGCCCTGAACAGCTTCCGTGTCCCTAATCCTCAGCCCTTACAAACATCTGGCTGCATGTCTACCCCGGGCACCGTGAAATGCTGCATTTGTATGATCAATCCTCCTCTCCTGCTTTAGCTGAGGAGTTCTGGTGGTGCTGTGGGTAAGGGATTTGGCTGCTAACCGGAAGGTCAGTGGTTCAAACCCACCAGGTGCTCCACAGGAGGAAGATGAGGCAATCTGTTGCTGTTGTTCGGTGCTGTCGTCTCTGACTCAGCAACCAGCATGCATCGCAGAACGAAACACAGCCTGATCCTGTGAACACATCAGACAGTGTTTCACTACTGTTCGTAAGATTTCTACCGGCTGATTCCTGGAGAAGATTTACAGCCTTGGAAACCCAGGGAGAGTTGCTATGAGTCAGAATCAACTTAATGGCAATGTTTCTCCTTTAGCTAGCCCGAGTGGGGTTCCGTTCCT
>NW_006921717.1:2219634-2220726 GCF_000298275.1 Orycteropus afer afer | reverse complement strand
GGGGACTTCTACTGTGTGTGATATGCTACAGGGAGGTTCCAAAAGCAGCTCTGGTGGTGTAGTGGCTAAGGCACTTGGCTGCTAACCAGAAGGTCAGTGGTTCAAACCCACCAGCTGCTCCATAAAGATTTACAGCCTCAGAAACCCAATGGGGGTCACTATGAGTCCTAATCGACTCAATGGCTGCCGAGTCCAGCAAAACCGCACAGGTCACAAAGTGAAGCGACATGAAAGGATTAATGGTTTTCTTTATTGTTTTTTAAGGAACAGGGGCCAAGCGAAAGCCCTGCATATTCTGCGGGAGCGATCCTTGATTCCTTTGTTCTACTTTATTTATATGTTTGTACATGATCACATCATTAGTCTTGGAATCCATACCATCCGCTTCTTCTCTTCAGAGCTAAAGTTTTACTCCTTTACTTGCTCAAGGACAACAGGTGGTCATTAAAACAATCACAGAAATCTCCTCAGGAATAAGGAGTATAAAATGATAAATGTTTACTAGGACACAGTGACGTAAAGTATAAAACATCCCCATAAGATAAAAAACATGGAGAATAACATCTACTTTTAATACTTTGATGTTTTGCCAATTAAGTATTTAACAGTGAGAGAGACCTTGGCATCTCTTCACTGTAATTAGAACATGTGCCTTGCAATCATGTTCTTTTGGGGGTCTTTTTGTTGGTCCCCAACAAATGGCAATGAGTTGTGTTTTTTTGTTTTTTTTTTAGAGGGAGGTTCCAGGAGCTGTGGGAACCCTTGGGAGGGGGGAGTGACTGACTAACATGCTTGCTGGAGCCATCATGAAACCTTCATGGGAGAGGGTTTTGAAGGATGAATAGGAGTTTACATGGAAAGAAGCGGAGAGAGGACTTTCTAGGCAAAAGGAAGTGCATGAGCAAAAGCTTGGAGGCAAGAAAGGAAGTGTGTTTGAGGAGGAGGGGGAAGGGCATGGAGGCCCTGGCTGGTGCGAGTGGTTAACGTGCTCTAGGCCGCTCAGAAGCCCCTCGGAAGAAAAGTTTGGCAAACTAGTTCTGAAAAGTCAGCCATTGAAAACCCTGTGGAGCACAGTTCTGTTCTGACCCACAC
>NW_006921717.1:2211753-2219149 GCF_000298275.1 Orycteropus afer afer | reverse complement strand
CCAGCCCCTAGAGCCTGGCACTTTGAACTCAGACTTCTAGCCTCCTGAATTGTAAGAGAATAAACTCCTGTTTGTTCAAGCATCCCATTTGTGGTATATTCCTGTCAGAGTGGCACTAGGAAACCAGGACAGTTGGAACCAACTCAACCGCAGCTGGTTAACTGGAGAAGGCCATTGTGGCTGAATCTTAAAGCGTTTGGAGCCTCGGCAGATGGTGAAGGCTCCATAACAGGGTGAAGTAACAGGTGAGAAAAGACAACAGAAAATCTGACTTGTGATCTCTGCCCTACTGAGTCATCCAGAGAAACTGCCGTGTCCCTTCCCAGCCAGAGCAGGAAAGAACTGAGTCCTGGGAATGACTGAAGAGAAATCCTCACGTGCCATTCCTTCCCCCGGAAGCATCCTCGCTGACTCTCTCAGTCAAGGGAAGGAGGGAGGCCTGCTGGGATTTCTGGAGCCAGTGACCCGTGCCCAAGACGAGGCTCCAACTCAGTGGGGTGGGCAGGACAGGACGGAGCCAGAGGCAGGTCAGCATCCAGGCCTGGGGGGTCTTGCTGGAGGTGGATGGAGGTGGACGTGGGCCCCGCCGCCCCACCAGCCCAGCCCTGAGCTCATGCCCCTGTGTTTCCCTGGGCTGTTCCAGCTCTTCATTCGCTGGCTGCCGGGCACCTACGAACGCTGTCTGCAGCTGCCCCGTGTGCTGCCGTGCTGTGGGGCTGAGACCCCATCCTGGGCCTGCTGGGGGAGGGTAGCTGGAGCTGTGGCTCCGGGCCTGGGAGCGGCCAGCAGATGCATTCCTATGGTTTTCTAGAAGACCTTTTGCCCTATTTTAATGGGAGCTCTGGTGGCGTAGTGCCTAAGGCACTTGACTGCTAACCAGAAGGCTCGTGGTTCAAACCCACCAGCCACTCCTCAGAAGGAAGATGGGGCAATCTACTTCTGTAGAGATTGTTGTTGTTAGGTGCCATCGAGTTGTCTCTGGCTCATAGCGACCCTACTTGCAGCCGAGCGAAACACCGCCCAGTCCCACACCGGCCTCGCAATCCCTGCTATCCTTGAGCCATCGTCGCAGCCACTGTGTCAGTCCATTGTGTTGAGGGCCTTCCCCTCTTTCGCTGACCCTCCACCCTACCAAGCATGACGTCCTTCCCCAAGGAATGGTCCCTTCTGACAACATGACCAAAGTAGGTGAGATGAAGTCTGGCCATTCTCCCTTCCAAGGAGCATTCCCGCCGTACTTCCTCCAGGACAGATCGGTTAGTTCTTTCAGCAGTCCATGGTACTTTCAGCATTCTTCACCAGCACCACAGCTCAAAAGCATTGACTTTTCTTTGGTCTTCCTTATTCATTGTCCAGCTCTCACATGCATATGAAGCGATTAAAAATATCATGGCTTGGGTCAGGCGCATCTTAATCCTCAAGGAGACTTCTTTGCTCCTCAGCACTTGAAAGGGGTCCTTTGCAGCTGACTTCCCCAGTGCTATACATCATCCGCAGGGATCATGGAGCTGGCGCGGGATCAGGCAGTGTTTCGTTCTGCTGTGCATGGGGTCACAATGAGTCGGAAACAGCTCGACGGCACCTAACAACAACATATGTCATCTGATGTCCTGACTGCTGCTTCCAATGGCATCGATTGTAGAACCAAGCAATGTGAACTCTTTGTTGTAAGGATTTTGGTTTTCTTTATATTGAGATGTAATCCATACTGCAGACTGTATTCTTCAAACTTCATCAGTAAGTGCTTCAAGTCCTCCTCACTTTCAGCAAGCAAAGTTGTATCGTCAGCATGTCACAGGTTGTTAATGAGTCTTCCTCCAATCTTGACGTCACGTTCTTCTTCATGTAGTCCAGCTTCTTGGATTATTTGCTCAGCAGACAGATCGAATAAGTGCAGGGAAAGAATACAACCCTGACGCACTCCCTTCTTGATTTTAAACCATGGAGTGTCCCCTTGTTCTGTTTGAACGACAGCCTCCTGGTCAATGTACAAGTTCCTCATGAGTACAATCAAGTGTAATTAAGTGTATCTGCAGAGATACGGCCTTGGAAGCCCAAGGAGGGGTTGCTGTGAGTTGAATCGACCGGATAGCAGTAAGTTTGGTTTTGTGGGCAATAGTGACCCCATCATGCCCTGGAGCAAGTTGAGCCCAGGGCGCTCCAGCTCTAAGGAAATGGGACAAGGGTCTCGAGGTCAAGGCCATTTCCCCACTTTCTAGGCCCTGGGCCCTCTTCCCCCATATATCCTAATCCCAAGACCCACCAAAATGTCTCTACATTTCACAGTAAATACAGCAACGGTATGTACTTGGCTGCTGATCAAAGATTGGTGGTTGGGACTCGCCCAGTGGATCTGAGAGAGAATCGGTGACCTGTTCCCGTAAAGATGACAACAAAGAAAACCCTGGGGGGCAGTCCTACGCTGACACACAGGGGCGCTATGAGTCACAAACTCACTCCACGGCACTCAGCAATAGCATATCACCCTCTGTGGAGGGCAGTTTACTAGCTGACAAAATGTCTGTTTTTATCAAGTAGTAACTTCAGTTTTCTTTCCTTCGTTGAGAGCCAATCATTTTCTTCCCAGGAGACAGCTGTTGTAGGCCCTCACCAAGCTGATCTGAGTCCTGGGCTGTCTGAGGCCCCTTCCCACAAAAGACCCCAGCTGTCCTGCAGCATCCCCACTCTGAGCCCCCACAGTTCTTCTCGGCAAACCTCCTGTGCAACCAACGTTCTTGTTAGATGTGCGGGACCTGTTTCCCAGGCCATCCCAGGCATACAGTGGGCACTTAATAAATAAGCCTTGACTTGCTTGTCTATGAAAGCTTTCTTCCTTGAGCCTGAAAGGACAGGCCTGACCTTGCGTCCCATCCTCCTCCATCTATAGACACCCCCTCCCGGTTCATCATTGTCACAACACCCCCTTAGAAGCAGACACCCAGATGTTCTCCTTACAAAAAAAATAAAACAAACTCACTGTAATCGAGTTGATTCTGACTCATAGAGACCCCTCCTTGGGTTTCTGAGGCAGTATCTCTATGGAAGTAGATTGCCCAGTCTTCCTTCTAAGGAGTGCTGTTTGGGTTTGAACCACCAGACTTCTGGTTAGCAATCAAATGCCTTAGGCACTACTCCACCAGAGCTCCCGATGTTCTCTTTAGGAGTGGGATTTCAAGGAATAACATTTGTTTTCCCTTCTTGTTTTCCTGTATTTAACAATGTTTGAGGAGCCAGGGCACAGAGGGGAAGAAACTTGTCCAAGGTCACACCATGACTCATGTTCTTAACCACCCGCACTGCCTCACCTCCGAGATGGTGGAGGGTTCACAAAGTAAGAAGTGAGCACCCACTTAGTAAGAAGTGAGCATCCACTTAAAGGAAGCAGCAGTGGTGCTTCCTCTTAATGGAAGGGGGCTCTAAGGAGGTAGTTTGGGGCTTTGAGCCCCAACTTCTCCTTTGGAGGGTGAGAATATGCCTGTTTATCCTCAAAGGGCAGCCACATGTCTGGGCAGGAGCCAAGCTCTGGAGTGTGGCAAGAAGGGGGTGTGGCCGACTCTAGCCAGAGTAGTTCAGTGTAATTGACTCCTGGAATAGGGAAGAGTTCAAGGCTGACTTCTGGGGAGAGGGCCCAACCAGGCAATATGTGGAGTTTAGGAAGGAGAGGGGCCCTTGGGCATCTCCTGTAACAAACCTTATCTAGGCATGACATCCCTGCCAGGCACTCTTGCTTACACACCTCCTGTGATAGGGAGCTCACCCCTTCTCGGGGAAGTTCTCAGCCTGGGGTGTCCTAAACATGAAAATGTTCTTGTGGATGCTAAGCTGACACCTACTCCCTGAAGCTTCCTGGATTGCACCTTTGCCTCCTTTTCCATGAAGCCCTTCAGGGTGCTGAGTAAGCCATCCAGGCCTTTCTGGCCTTGAGGCTAAATGTCTCCAGGGGGCCTTGGGCTGTCCCTTAAGGATGAACTCCACCCACCTCATCTGAGGCTCCTGCCTCTCTTCTCTTTGCCCCAGTCCCCAATGCTGCCACTCAATGCCTTCAGCCCTTAGGCCCCTCCCACTCACCTTCTGGGCTCCTGGGCATTATCTCCTGGTGGAGGAGGCAGCCAGTCAGCTGGGCTCTGAGCACACCACGTGGTCCTGCCATGGGCTCCTACCTTGGAATTCTCTCTGCTCTGTCTCTTCCTGGTTTGGTTATAGGCCGTGTCATGCGTGACCTTGGCTGAGAAGCCTTAACTGACCCCCAGACCAAGGCCTCTCTACACCAGACCCCCATGGTGGCACTGGTGGAAATTCATGCCATCCCACCAGGCTGGGGGCACTCAGGGGTAAGGCACGGTGTGTCCTCACCTCCATTCTGCTATAGAAAACACCTACTGGAAGAAATAGCGGTCTTGCTAATGGACTTAATGAAGTGAATCCAAAGAACCTGTCCAGAACAGGTGCCTGGGGGGTGGGGCATGGAGTGGGGGAGGGATCACAGGTGAGGGTCCTATAGATACCAGGGCCTACTTCCCTGCCCCCCACCCAGCACCAGTCTCTTTGGAGAGGGTGGGGGAAGGGGCTCCTACCAGGCTGCCCTCTGCCAGGACCCTGAAGCCAGACTGTGAGCCAGGCTTGGCATCTAGCCACAGGGACCTGGTAGGAGATTAGGACCTTGTGGGTTTGAGCCAGGCCAGGAATAAGGGGCTGAGGGATTACAGTAGGGGGGAGGGGTGGTGGGGTGGGATGGCCCCCCCACAGCTGTTTCAACTCAAATGGAGGTAGCAACAAGGCTTGGCACAGGGACCCAAGGGCACAGATGGGACTAGATGCCTGGTGGGCTCTCTCTGGCCCACAAGCCTGGCCTGGTGCCCTGCCCTGCCCTCCACTGGCAGCAGGGACCCTCATGGCCTCCCATTCGTGCATCAGCATTCTGTGGAAGCTGGTGCTGCCACGACTGATGCAGGAAGGACCATCTCTCAGTCAGAGAACACGGGGCCAGACAGAGGAGGGCCTGGCAGGAAGAAGGAGCGAGAACCCCAAAGATGGAGCCAAGTGACACCAATGTTGGGCCTCCGAGCCACAGAGGCAGAAGGACAGATGGATAGGAGAGAAGAGGCCAGCAAACAGGTTGCCCTGAGCATTGTGGGGCGGCTGGAATGGGGACCCCGTTGCCCCACATCCAGAGCTGGCTTCCCACTTCGTCCCTGCAGTTGCCTCTTCTCTGTGTCCTCTTGAATTAAGTCCCTCTTGAATTTTCTGTGCTTAATCACTGAGGGACTCTTAGTTACAGGGGAAGGAGCCAGGCCAGGCTCTTGCGAGTGTAAGCCCACCCCCTGGAGTAGGAGCAAGGGTCAAAAGGAGAGCAGGGAGGCCAAGGCCGGTGCTGGAGGAGAGTCCCTGGCACCCTGCCTGCCCACGCCTGCCCCTGCCCCCCCCCATCAGCACTCACTTACCCTGGGTCTTACGCCCTGGTGGTTTCATGCTCTCTGAATCCTGGTGGCCACCCTCCCAGGAGCTGTGCTGAGAATAGCAACTTCAGGGCCACTTCCTCAAACTAGCGTGAATGCAGGAGGCATGGGGGTCAGGCAGGTGGGTGCCCCAGATCATGTCATGCTTAGGAGAAGAGGGAAGTTCAAGGCCACCTCAGGAAAGTGTTCAAGACTGGGAGCCGGGGCTGGTGGACTCCACGCAGCCGGGACCAATGAGTTCAGCTCTCCTGGGCTCAGGTTCATCGGCAGCAAAGGGAGTTGGTGGCAGCATCAGCCTCACGGGATCAAACGCGACAATGAATACAGAGAGGGTTTGCCTGCCAGCACAGCCCGGTATGTGGCTTCCTCTGTTAGCAGCCCTGCAGGTGTCTGGTGTTAAGCTTTATAACGCTTCTCCGTGTGCATGACCAGAAAAATGTGAACATGCACGTGTGTCCACGGGGGGCCTCCGCCTTCACCATTCAGATTGTGGGGGGCTGGGAGCGGGAGGAAGGGGGCCAGAGGAGCTGGAGGCCTGGCTGGATTTATGCTGGAAATGCTGGGAGCGCAGGGTTAGAGCCCGCGGCCCCTGGGGCTCCATGACACACTGCCAGGAGGTGGTAGCACCATGTTGGGGTGGAGATGCACAGGATCTAGGGGACAGGAGGGGGCCAGAGCTGGCAGAGGGGTGAGGTGCTAAACAGCCAGGCCACCCTAACGGCAGGGTCCGATCTTAAAGACCCTTATCGTCGTCTTAGTTATTTTCAAACTTCATTTGTGCCGAGAGCCCTCTTTCTTCATTTTATCAAACAGTTCACTCATCAAGCTTTGCTCCCCTCCACCAGCCACTAGTACTTCATTCGTTCAAGATTCACTGAGTCCCTACTGTGTGCCAGGAGTTCCTGGTGATGCAAATGGTTGAGAGCTTGGCTGCTAACCAAAAGGTTAGAGGTTCAACCACTCTTGTGGCTTCCAGCCAAACAGAAGACAGGCATATGAGCAGAATATTTACATTAGGTAGATACACTCCTTGGAGAGATCAATCATGGGAGAATAGAAGAGCTGTGTATACACAGAGAGACACCTCAGGGGGCAGGAGTGAATGGGAGGGAAGGACATAGGGAAGAGGTTAACTGTGGGAAATGGGAGGGGAGCTGTTGCATTGTGAGAAATTGCAGTCAATGTCATGAGACAAAGTGTATGTGAGCTGCTATATGGAAAGTGAATTTGATCTGTAAACTTTCACTGAAATCACAATTTTAAAAAAAAGGTTAGAGGTTCAAGTCTGCCCAAAGGCACCTTGGAAGAAAAGCCTGATGCTCTACTTCCCAAAGATCAGCCATTGGAAACCCACCAGAGCCAGTTCGACTCTGACACACATGGGTCTCACCACGAGTTAGAATCACCTTGACTGTAACAGGTTGGGTTTACTGGGTGCCAAGGACTGTCCCAGATGTCAGGCACTATCCCACTACACCACAAAGAAGAAAACAGTCTATGTAGGCTGTAAATGTAGAGTTAGGACCAGTGACTCTGGAGTCAGGCTGCCTGGGTTCAAATCCTGGCTCTGCTACTTCCTAGCTGTGTGACCTTTAGCGAGTTCCATAACCTCTCTGAGCCTCAACTCCCTCCACTGTTAAATGGGGTTCAGAATTGTATCTCCCCAGGGGGTTGCGGTGAGGATTCAATGCACAAACACGCAGTGAGAAGAGCGTCTGGCACGTAGTCAGCATGCCATATGTTCAATGTTCATGATTATCAGTGTAATGGGGGACGCAGAATGTGAGCTGTAAACAAACACATGAAATAATGGCAGGTTATGCCTGGTGTTTTGCAGAAAATAAACAGCATGCTACAGGAGAGATTAGTAGTGGGGCTCTGCTACCTGGGGGGAGTCAGGAGGGCCTCTCTAAGGAGGTATCTTCTTAGGGTGACATGGA
>NW_006921717.1:2208643-2210382 GCF_000298275.1 Orycteropus afer afer | reverse complement strand
GCCCCAACTTAACCATTCTGTTGCTCTAACTGAAGCCCTTATCTGTCTGCCGTTGATCTGCTAATGATGTCTCCTTCCCTCAACTCCCTCCCAAATGGGGAGTCCCTTCATTCCTCAGGCCTCAGTGGCTTCACCTGGAAAATGGGTTCAGTCACCCCAAAGCTGCAGGTAGCAGTGAGGATTAAGTTCAGTGGGATCCAAAACCAAACCCAAACCTACTGCCATCAAGTCGATTCCGACTCACAGCGACTCAATGGGATAGAAGAAAACTGTCCCATAGGGTTTCCAAGGCTATAAATTTTTACAGAAGCAGACGGCGTCATCTATCCCCTGCAGAGCAGCTGGTGGGTTCAAACCGCCAACCTTCCGCTTAGCAGCCAACTGCATTAACCACTACACCAACCAGAGCTCAGTGGGATAGTAATAAGCAAAGCCCAGTGCCCAGCCTCCCCCCACCTCCCCACAAACATAATGCTGGGCCTCCCTCCTTTCTCTTCCAAACCCAAACCAGACCAAACCAAACCGCTGCTGTCCAGTTGATCCCAACTCACAGCAACCGGATAGGACAGAATGCAACTGCCCCATAGGGTTTCCAAGGCTTTTATCTTTAGGAAAGCAGACTGCCTCATCTTTCTCCTTCAGAGTGCCTCATGGTTTCATCCGGTTCGTGGTGGAGCACTTAACCACTGTGCCACCAGGGCTCCTTCCTGTCTCTTCCAGGAAATGAAATGGAAACAAGGGCTCCCCCTGCAGGTGAGGAAGAGGCTTCAGCTCACCCCCTCGCCCTGGCTTTCCAGGGTCCAGACCTAGGACCCCTGCCCTCTGCAAGGTAGCACAACCCAGCCCCCGTTAAGAGAGCAGTGCCCGCAGGCTGCTCTCAGCCCTAAAGACCAGGTGACCGAGGCCACCTTTGCCACTTGCTCCCCATCTGGGCTCCTCACTCTTCTTTGTACCACCCCAGACCCTCCTCAGGGCCCTGCAGGCCTCCCGCCAGCCTGTTCTGGTTACTGTCCCCATAGCAGGTGGCACCTTCCTCTGCACACCCCGGCCCTTCCTGGTGCGTGCCAGACCTCCCTGCCAGACTGTGCAGGCAGGGAGGGACCTGTCCCCTGTTCCCGGAAGATCGCCCACACCTGGCGCTGTGCCTAGCACCCTGCGGGGGCGTCATAAATATCTCCTGAATGATTCATTCATTCCTTCGGGAGAGAAAGCTGGCCCCCCTAAGTGGTTAAGAGCCTGGGATCTGAAGTCATGCAGAAGTGGGTACAAGTGCTGGCATTGACCTTTGGCTCTGTGACCTTGGTCAAGTCACTTGCCTCTCTGAGCCTGTGTCCTCGTGGATAAAATGAGGTGATCACGACCTCATTTGGCCACTACGAGGATTATGTGAGATGCTGTAAGGGACCCGCAGGGATTGGCCCGCGGGAGTACCTAATCCCTGAGGGAGAGAACACCCCTCGCGTTGCCTGTGGCTGTTTGCTCCTGGGCTCCTAGGAGGTGTGCAGTATCAAACTCACTTTACAGATAAAGAAATAGAGGCCCAGAAAAGGAACAGGACAACCTGGGGTCGCATCACGGGGCAGGGCAGGCTGGGCTGCGTCCAGTGCTCACCGTCTCTCCGAGCCCTGGGTAAGCACTCCCCACCCACTTCATCCCCATCCCACCCTTGTCCCTGTGCCTGGCCTCAAGGCGGCCCCTGGGGCCCCGGGGTGCACGTGGGGATCTCCGGCCAAGACCCC
>NW_006921717.1:2172719-2208153 GCF_000298275.1 Orycteropus afer afer | reverse complement strand
CGGAGCACGGCGCACGCAGGGCGCCCTTCCCCGCACAGGCTCTCGGAGCACTGCGCACCCACCGCGTCCGCACGTCCGCCCCTCGTGTGCACACACGCGCCCGCCCGCCATTTACACGCCTCCCCGGCGCCCGCGAGCCCACACGCCCCTCGCTTTCACACTCAGCTCCGTGACCTTCCCCACTGCCCCTGCCTCACGCCCCCTCCCAATCCCCAATCAGCCCCCAGACTCTGGGCCCTACATACCCTGGGGGTCCCCGAGGCAGGGGCGCTGGGTCTGCTGGAACTGACCCAATCCCAGGGGCACATCGCTCCTCATTCCCAGGAAGCCCCGGGCTGCGTGAGAGGCCGGAGAGGACCCCTAGTCTCAGGTGGACTGGCCTGGCCTGAGCCGAGGACTTTCCAAGAGCCCTTTGGGGATATTTGGTGCCGCTGCTCCTGGCAGTCTGAAGCTCACCCGACCAAGGGCCTCGGGGCCAGGGCTGTAGATTGGGAGCAAAGAGGGTGTGGGTCTGAACATAGGACCTGGAGCCGGGCTGTGCGTGGACGAGCCCAGAGCCGGCCATCCTAGTGACCCCCTCTTCCAAGGGCAGCGGAGGGACTCTGTGCTCTCTCTGCCAGTCACTGAGGCCATCCCCACCCCAAAGAGCCTGGGAAACCTGCACCCTAGAATGTCAGACCCCCTCTCATCAGGCTTGGAGGGAGAGAGGCAGCAGCAATGCTCCAAAGGTCCTGAGGCCCCCTTCTTGTTAGAAATTGAGAAACTGAGCCCCAGAGAGGGAAAGAGACCCAACCACATTAACACAGCCAGTCAGGAGAATCCGAGCCCCTCCCTCCCATTCTGAAAACTGAAACTTGTTCCAAGCAGCTTGGGAGAAGGGAACTAGGGGCTTAAAGCCCCAGCCTGGCCTCTTGTTATTTTTCTGTGCTTCCTTTTCTTATCAGCACAACTGGAGAGTAGGAGCTACCCCAGAGGGCTGCAGCCAGGACTTGTGGAGGTAGCACGTGGCAAAGCCTGTGTACAGTGCCTGGCACATATTAGATACCTGACAAATGCCACCCGCCCCCAGGCTGTGCTGTGGCTTGTGTGGGTTGTTTGGGGGTGGTGGCAGGGTGTGGTTATCTCAGGAAATGGAGTGGGGGCACATGAAAAGGTTTTCAGCTCTTTAGGTCCTAAGAGGCTCACAGCCAGCTGGGAGGTTCCCCTTGGTCTCTTTCCTGCTGCTTCCCATTTCCTGCTGCCCCAGGGTGGGGTAGCGGGAGCCAGCACCTTACTGGCCTGGGAAATGATGGCCGGATGGCAGTGAAGAGAGCAGGGGCTTGGCCCCCCTTCCCTGCAGTGGCACAGAATTCCTGGAAAGCCGCTTCTCTGACAAGCCCAGGAGGGGGCCTCGACCGATTCCAGCCAGGCTGGGTGGCAGCTGCCTCTACCCTCGAGGTCTGGTCACGAGGCTGAGCGGTGGCCAAGAGCCGGGATCCCACCCTGGTACTGACCCCAGTGTTGCTACTCATATTCTGAGTGGCCCAGGGCCCCAGCTTCCTCCTCTGTAAAATGGAGATCCAGTTATCAGGTGTATATGGCGTGCCTTTGTGTGCCAGACACCCTTCTAAGCACACAGTATGTCTAAATTCGTATAGCAACCCTGGAAGGTCAGCCTTAGTAAGCCAGAATGTGAACCCACAGCCGGTAGCAAGGAGTGAGCTCCATGCAGCCTTAGGCTTGGCATCAGGGGTCAGTGTGAATAGGTTGGGGGTTCAGGCTCGCCCCACTGTGTTCCATTTCCTGTGTGTCAAAAGCACAGGGGAAGCGCTAGTCCCGGGCTCCCTGGACGCGGAGGTGCCTCGTCAGCATCCTGCTCCCAGCTGCAGCTGCAGCCCCTCTGCCTGGCAGACCTCCAGGCTGTCAGCAGAGCACTGAGGGCGGCGGGTGTTGTGGGGGAGGGGGTGTGGGGGTCACAGGGACAGGGAGAAAAGCTAAGAAGGGAATTTGCTGCAGACCCAGGTCTGCCTCACTCTCAGCTCTTTGATCCCTTGGTGGGTGACCTTCACTGCCCTTCACTGAACCTTACTGTCCTCTGTGGAATGGGAATGAGAGTAGGCTTGGCCCCACGGTGGTCGTGGGGGAGGTGATGGAGAAGATGAGTGTGAAGTCCCGGGCACGGGGGCTGTCGTTTCTAACGGAAGCAGCACTGGACAGCACTGGACAGCAGGCAGGCCGACTGTCAGGCCCTGTTCCACCCCTGTTGGCTGGGTAGCTTTGGGCAAGTCACTTAACCTCTCTGAACTTCCCCATCAAAGGCCAGGTTACCATGCTCATGAACATAGAGGCTTCCAGGGGCCAACAGGTCAGGGCCCATTTTTAATGAGGGATTTCTCAGTTTTTAACTGTTGGCAGTTCACTGTTGTTTAAGACAAAGAAGGCAGACCGGTGATGCAATCTCGCTGCTCACCTGGGGGCAAAGGGGCCTGTCTGGACCATCGCTAGGCCAATAGCCACAGCAATTCATGTTTGCTAAGCCCGACCAACTCACCTTCTCATTCCACCCTCCTGGCATTCTCACCAGGCCCATTTTACAGAAAGAACAAGTGAGGATCAGAAACAAAATTGCCCAAGGACACTTGCACTAGTGGAGGGGCACATCTGAAATTCAGAGCTCAGTGAATCTGACTCCAAACCCTGTGCTCAGGCAGCCCTGCTTCCTTCGAGCCTGTGTGCCGTCCCTCATATGCCAACTTCTCCCCCCAAAAAGCGCCTCCCTCCCCTCAGGTAGTGTGCTCTGGCTTTGACACTTCCAGGCACCATCACAAAACTCCCAGACCCTCAGAAAGGGGTGTTGTAATGAGAGTGGGTGATGTGGAGTCTGGGTCTGGGCCAGACTACCTTGACAGGTCGGGGACCCTCAACAGCAGAGATCTCCTACAGCCTGTGGCTCCGTCCCTCACACACCCCTTGCCGCAGGGGTCTAACCAGCCCACGCGTGGCTGGCATCAGCTGTCCCAGCTGGGCCTCCCTCTCAGTAGGTCAGCCTGGGCCAGGTGAGCAGAAAGAAGCTTGCTGGCATTGTTACTTGGTTTCCTGATGAGGCAGAGGCAGGCTGGGATATGTGTGATCAGGTTGGCATGTGTGTTCAGGTGCCTGGGCCTCTCTCACGAGGAGCTGAGGCCACCTGGATCTTCCCTGCAGTGGTACAGAATGCCAGGTGCCACGGTACACAACTTGAGCAGTCTGCTAACACATTCTTAGGAAACTGCTTTGAAAGTCATATGCCTGCCTGTAGTAAGGCCCTGTGGTTAGGAGTACGGAGCCTAGAGTCCTAGCTGGAAAGTTTATTAGCTGTGTGTCTGGGGCAAGTTACTACCAAGCCTGCAAACTCTGTCACCTGCAAACCAGAGATGATAATTGCATCTACCTCATGGGGTTTGAAGGTAATACTAGGTGGATTCAGTGAGGTTGTGTATTGCACATGACGAGTGGTAAGAATGCAGGAGTGCTTGGCAAAGTTAGCTATTATGAATAAGTATCATGATCATCCGCCCAGGGCCCAGGAATGAGCCCACTCAAGTCAGGACAGGTGAAACTGCCCTCCCATCACCATGACAACCGCATCTCCTCATTGGAGCGAGAGCATCCTCAAGAGAGTGGGCGCAAGGAGCAGCCCGAGGGCCTCCTGCTCCAGGGACTTGCACCCCCCTACGTGTGCTGGACAACCTTGTCTGGACCAAGGCACCCCAACTTCTTGGCTTCAAAGCCCCACATTGGGGAGGACCCTGGATCCTGAAATGCTGGGTCCCAGCCTCCCTCTCTGACTCCTGTACCACAGGGAGACCAGAATGCTTCCAGGGATGGCAAACTAGGGAGCCTAGAGGGACTTTTGCTCTGTGCCTGGACAGGATTTGATATGTTTGGGGAATTGGGTGCAACATTTGAAAATCAAGAAACTCCTCATAACAATCCACGTGTCTGGCTTTTCTTTAAGAAGCCAGATCCAGGATTTGCCATTGGTGCTGGAACAGAGCAGCTGCTGCTTTTGGCAGCCGAGAGTCTGCACGGCCCCTGGAGCCCTTTCATTGTGCCTGCCGGGCCCTGCGCGTTTGTGAGCCTGTAACCACCTCTCTGAGTGCAAGGTAGCCCAGAGGTCGGGAGGGGGCAGTTGTTCGCCCTTCTGTGCTCCTTGAGCTGAGACTGGTAGAGCTCATCTCAGTCTCTCAAGCCTCCACTCCCCATTTAGAACCTGTCCATGGGCCGGACTGATTTCTTAATAACAACCAGAATAAAGCAATGATTGATCCCCTGGGCTCAGGGAATGGCTTGCATGAGTTCTCAGACCTTCTAGAACAATTTCATCAGACCTCAAACCAAAAAAGTCCAACCCATTGCCATCAAGTTGTTTCCAACCCACAGCGACCCTATAGGACAGAGTAGAACTGCCCCTTAGGGTTTTTAAGGCTGAAAGCTTCACACAAGCAGACAACCGCATCTTTCTCCTGCAGCCTGGCTGGTGAATTCGACCCGTGGACCTTCTGGTTGGCAGCCCTGCACCATCAGGGCTCCTAGACACACCCTCCACTAATGCTCCTCACTAACATAACAAAGACTATCCATTCCCAAGTGAGATTATAACCACAGATGTAACCCATCCTCCTGGTCCTAGCATTGTTCTGACTCCTAGCAGCCCTGTAGGACAGAGTAGAACTGCCCCACAGGGTTCCCTGGGCTGTAAATCTCTGTGGAAGCAGCTCACCAGGTGTTTTCTTCCGGGGAGCCACCATTAGGTTCAAACCAGCCACCTTTTGCAATTAGCAGCCAAGCCCTTTAACCACTGCATCACTCCTTATTGGGCACATACTTATACTAAAAAATAATCTGAAATTCTGATAATTTCAGGTAATTAGCAATTAACTTTTTAGCATAAGTATGTCCCGTGCACTATTTGGGATATTTAAAAAAAAAAAAAAAAAACCACCTCACAGCCATCGAGTTGATTCCAACTCACAGAGATCCCTTTTTGGTTTTCCGAGGCTATAACTCTTTACCAACGTACACTGCCCCATCTTCCTTCTGTGGAGCGGTTGGTGGGTTTGAACCACCACCCTTCTGGTTAGCAGTCAAATGCTTTAGGCATCACACCACTAGAGCTTCTTATTTGGGTTATGTTATGTTGGTATGTGCCGTCGAGTCAAACCCGACTCATAGCAACCCCTCCTTGGGTTTCCGAGGCAGTATCACTACGGAAGTAGGATTGCCCAACCTTCCTTGCAAGGAGTGGCTGGTGGGTTTGAACTGCCAGCCTTCTGGTCAGCAGGCAAGTGTCTTAGCCACTATGCTACCAGATATTTCAGATATACTAAAAACAAGTCTGGAATTCAGCTATAGCCGGGTGTCCTGCGTGTCATCTGGAGATGTTGAAATGAGGTCTTCATGCGCTTGAAAGGTTCTTTAAATGGCATTTTAAAAATACCTTTCTTGGACCTGGTTCCCCTCACTGCTGAGTGAGCTGCAGGGCAACAGGCAGGTACACAGGGGCCAGGAAGCCTGGGGATAGGGTCGGCGCGTGGCCCTGGGCAGCCCTCTCTGCTGACTCTCTTCTCCCTTCCAGTCACAGCCACTGCAGCAGGCATCATGGCCGTGGACGTGGCAGAATACCACCTGAGCGGTGAGTCCCAGTGGCCAGTCTCTCCCCTCTACCACGCCTGTATGGCATTTCAGGACCCTTGAACCTGGCCTGGGGTGGGCGTGTGAATGCAGCATCAATAATGGCCCCATTTTACTCGTGAAGATGGTCAGTGACTAGCCCAAGGTCACATAGCCTTAGGGACACGGAGCTTGGGCCAGTCTGAGGTCTCCTCTCTCCACTCACATGGGGCCATTTCTGGAGGCTGGCGAATAGCCGGGGAAACCCAGGAAGGTTGTTGTTAAATCCATGGAACATTAAACTCAGACAGCATCCAGTCCCAGATGGGATGCAACTCCCACCTTCCCATCTGGTGCCATGGCAGGCATAACTAATTGAGCTTAGAGATGGCCTGGAATCACCAGACCTCTGCCTGCGGCCCTGCCAATCAATGGTGGATGATGTCAGAGCTGAAACAGACATGCTCTCCCCATTTGCAGATGGGAGAAGTGAAGATCAGTCAGAGAAAGAGACAGTAAGTGAGTGACAGGACAAGACGCAGGTCTCCTGACCTCGCCACCTCTCCACCTCCTACCCTCACGTGGCACCCAGCTAGCCCAGCACTGACGGCTGTATCAGGGGCCCCATCTCCCAATCCTATCTCCGTCCCCAGCCAGGAATCCTGACTTCTCTCCATTGATGAGACCTCTCTGAGCCTCTACTTCTTCATCTGCAAAATGGGGACAATGAAGCCTTCCTTAAGGGGTGTCAGGAAAATTCAGTGAGCTAACACATACTAAGACCCCAACACAGCACCAACACGACTCTCTCCCAACTGCAGGCCTTTGTACAGGCCGGTCTAGGTCCTCCAGCCTAGTGTGCAGGGTTCAAGGGCAGATCTGGAGCCAGACTGTCTGGCCTCAGCTTCCTCATCTATAAAATTGGAATCGTAATAGAACCTGCCTGCCAGGGTTGTTCTGAGGACTCATTGGGTTAATATATGTGGAGTGCTAAGAACAACCAAAACCAGTTGCTGTCAAGTCCAATCTGACTCACAGCGCCCCTAGAGAACAGAGTGGAACTGCCCCACAGGGTCTCCAAGGCTGTCAGTCTTCACAGAAGCAAAGCCCAAATTAAACCCACTGCCATGGAATCAATTCTGAATCACAGCGCCCCTAGCGTACAGAGTTGAACTGCCCCCAGGGTTTCTAAGGCTGTCAATCTTTAAGGAAGCAGACTGCCTCATCTTTCTCCTGTGGGGCGGCCGGTAGGTTCAAACTACCATCTTTTGATTAGCAACCAAGTGCTTATCCCCTGTGCCACCAGAATTCCTGGCTTAGCACAGGGCCTCATAAATAGTGCACAAAAACTCAAACTCAAACTCACTGCCGTCGAGTTGCATCCGACTCCTAGCAACCCCTCCTTGGGTTTCCAAGGCGGTATCACTATGAAAGCAGATTGCCCAACCTTCCTTCCGAGGAGTGGCTGGTGGGTTTGAACCACCAGCCTTCTGGTTAGCAGAAGCTTCTGAATAGTGCACAGTAAATGCTTTATAAGGACAAGTACTGCTGTTACTACTATTCCTATCAGACCCACTTCCCCTGAGAGTTCTCCCCTCCCACCCCAAGTCTGGCACTCAATAAAATGAAGAAATAAATAAGCATCAATTGTCATCATTTCATCTCACTCTTCTGGGGTTTTCACTGGCTCCAAGAGGGGCCTGGACTTGGTCTTTTGTGTCCCCAGCCCTGTCCTACTTTGCTGGAGCCCTCTCTCGGGGAGCTTGGCTGTGTGTGCCGCCCAGCCGTGCCCAGCCCCCGCTTGGAGCTCAGCCTCTTTGGTGCCCCTCCACTGGCCAGGGAGGCAGCATGCACATCTCAGCAGGAACCCTCCCGTGGGCACCTGACTCCACAGTTCACCCATCACCATTCACCCAACTCCTAGAACTTTCCTGCAATTTGTTAGGGCTGGGCCTTGGACCCCCCACAGTCTCTTTGTTGGTTTTATTTAGCCGGCAGATTACCTTCCATCAACCAGAGAACTCAGGCACAAATAGAATTTGCTCACAGTCCCTCCATTCTTATTACCCACTGTTTCTGTGTCCCCCACCCCTGCCCCCCAGGCCCTTTTATTACCGTGTGATTTAATATGTCACCATCTCACGGTCACACCACGCTGGGGACTGATTTGTTTTTTTCTCTTAACAATGCCGGAGAGTTTCTCCATGTTACCGAGGTGCCATCCTCAAGACCTTAATTGCCACCCTCAAAAGCCTCTCCCGTTCTCTCCCAAGATGACACCACCCGCCCCCACCAGCCCCCGTGGTCGGACCTTCAGGCTGCTTCCAGATTTCTGCTGTTTAAATACAGCCTCGATGACTCACACCAGACGTTAAAAAAAAACTTGTTGGGATTTTTCCCTTCAAATAAATTCCCTGAGGTGGGCCACTGGGCTGGGTATGTCCTTGTTGTCATCTCTTGTCCAGAGGAAAATGAAGCCCAGAGAGACCAGGTGGCTTCCTGGGAGTCCAGGTGCCTGCACCCAACTTCTGCCATTTCTCAGCTCTGGTAGCATAGTGGCTAAAGCACTTGACTGCTAACCAGAAGGCTGGCGGTTCAAACCCACCAGCCACTCCTCAGAAGGAAGGTTGGGCAATCCTACTTCCATAGTGATACTGCCTCGGAAACCCAAGGAGGGGTCACTATGAGTCGGGGCCGACTCGACGGCAAACAACAACAACAATAACATTCATACCCACTGCCATAGGGTGGATTCTGACCCACAGCGCCTCTAGAGGACAGAGTGGAGCTGCCCCACAGGGTTTCCAAGGCTGCAGTCTTCACGGAAGCAAAGCCTAAAACCAAACCCAAAGCCACTGAGTTGACTCTGACCCACAGCGCCCCTAGAGGACAGAGTGGAACTGCCCACAGGGTTTCCAAGGCTGTCAATCTTTATGGAAGCAAAGCCCAAACCACACCCACTGCCTGGAGTCCATTCTGACCCACAGCGCCCCCAGAGGACAGAGTGGAACTGCCCCACAGGGTCTCCAAGGCTGTCATCTTTACAGAAGCGAAGTGCCTCGTCTTTCTCCCAAGGAGCATCTGGTGGGTTCAAACCACTGACCTTTGGGTTAGCAGCTGAATGTTTTAACCACTGTCACCCTAACTCATAGTGGTTGGTAAGTGTCGTGGTTGAAGGCTAGACCCTGCCTTTCTCTAGAGTTAGTCTGTCTGTGGAGTCCAGCCAGGGTTGGCTGGGCTCGGAGGAGAGCAGAGCAGGCTGAGGGCCTGGCTGCAGCCTGGCCACCAGTGCTGATTCCTCCCTGTGCTGCAGGGCTGCTGGGAACAGTGTGGGGAATGGCAGTACAGAGTCTCTCCAGCCCCAAGTGCCTCCCTCCGTCTCTCTCATTGGACACTGTGCTCTCTGTGGGCTTGTACATGCCCTTCATCCTTTCTGGCCTATACTCCCACTCCTGGTTGCCTTGGCCTGGCACACTTCTTTCTCCCCCTTCATACCTTAGACGTCCCTCCTCCAGGAAGCCCTCCTGGGCTGCTACCAACTGGACTCCCTTCACTCTGTTTTCTCTATTTGCTCCCAGACTGTGAGTTGCTTAAGGGCAGGGACTAGGGCTGAGGCTCACTCGCCTGCCATGCCTCCCTGTGCATACAGCAGGCATTCAATGGATGTGCAATGATAAGTTTCCACTTCTGCAGGGCTGTCCCCACTTCTCTCCACCCTGCTTACTTGGGAACCATGCTGGGCCTGGGCCAGGCAGGGCAGTGGTTACGTCTGCTCCCCAGGTTGGGGGAGGGGGTTCTGTAACCACCGGTGGGTCCCAGGGACGACTGATGAGGGCTGCCCTTGCCTTGCAGTCATCAAGAGCCCCCCTGGCTGGGAGGTGGGCGTCTATGCCGCAGGGGCCCTGGCACTGCTGGGAATCGCAGCCGTGAGCCTTTGGAAGCTGTGGACGTCAGGGAACTTCCCCAGTCCCTCACCGTTTCCCAACTATGACTACAGGTACCTGCAGGAGAAGTACGGAGAAACCTACGCGGAGGCCAGGCAGAAGGTGAGGCGTCCACTTCATCAGGGGTCCACGGATGTTTCTTAGCATCCCCTGCTGCTGTCACCTTCAGGCTGGACTCCGGTCCTTCCCACCCCGTCCTCCGCTCTCCTTCCCAGTGCATTTCCTCCCTGTACACAGGGACCAGCCCATCTTGCCCACGCCCCAGCTCCAATCCCTAACCCTGTGCTGTCAGGTCAGTTCCTACTCCTGGTGACCCCATGTGACAGAATAGAACTGCCCCATAGGTTTTCCAAGGTTTTTCTCTCATGGAGCTGCTGGTGGGTTCAAACCGCCAACTGGGTTAGCAGCCAAGTGCTTAAGAGCTGTGCCCCAAGGGTTCCTAGCCCTGTTGTAAACCAAAGAACCAAACTCACTGCTGTGGAGTCGATTCAACTCAGTGACCCCACCTTGGGTCTCCAAGGCTGCATCTCTAGATATAGTAGATTAGGTTGCCCAATCAATAAATCCTTGATGAATGAGTGAACGCTTTCCATTAAAAAAAAGAGAAAAATCCCGGGAAAAATACAGCAAAGTATAAATAAGAAGAGAAACAGAGAAACATCCCAGACACCACCGCGCAAAGGCAGACAACTGTCAACTGTTTCTAAGTGTTTCCAGTTGCGTGTATCTCTTTCCAATTTGTTCAGTAGTACCTCTCCCCAAGTCTTTCTCCCATGAACAATTTTTACCCTGTGGTGTGACAGCTATAGAGACTTTTATACCCTGCTCTTCATATCACTTACAGCTGAAGCCTTTGCCCGTATGGTGGAATTCCCACCACACACAGCATGTTAATGGCTGCCTAAGAGTACCTTTGACCGCTGGGCCATGATTTTACTAAATGCCATTATAAATAATGCAATGAATGTTGTGTGTGTAAAACTTTGTCTTCGTATATGCTTTGGATGGCTGCCCAGATGCAGAATTACTGTATCAGGCAGTACAAACATTTTTAGGGCTCTTGGTATATATTGAGTCTTTCATCATTTCAAACATGGGAGAGAGTTTTTCTAACCTCATGCTCCAGGGAGCACAGCCCGAGTACGAGCAGGTCAGGGTCCCACCTGCTCACTCACTGGGGGGTTGGGGAGACTCTCAGTCCATTGTGGGGGGACTATAAATTGGCACAACTTTTCCAAAGAGCAGCAGTATCCAAAGCTTTCCAGAGTCCTGTGTCCCCTAACTCAGGCACAAAGGCATTTGCTTTCTCAAATCCCAAGGTCAATTTAGAGGAAATAAAAATTTGAATATTTCTGTATTATTGCTGTTAGGTCCTGCCGACCCCATGTGACAGAGTGGAACTTCCCCGTAGGGTTTTCTTGGCTGTAATCTTGATGGAGGCAGGTCACTGTGAGTTTTCTCCCACAGAGCCTCTGGGTGGGTTCGAACCACCAACCTTCTGGTTAACAGCTAAGCACATAACCATTGTGCCACCAGGGCTTCTTATTACTGGCATGGGCATTATCCAACATGGACTCTTTCTCCATTGGTAATCACCTTCTGTAAACTCCCTGTGAGGCTAAAGGAGCATCTACTGAATGGTAATAGCCCTACCCTCTTGTCCACTCCCTACGTAGGTTGCTGACTACTTTTTCTGTTTATAAACATCACTGTGTTGAACATCTTTGTGTATGGAACCTGTGCATATAAAGAAACACATTGAGAAAGAGTTTTCTTACATCTTGGTGAGGGAGAGAAGCTAAGTGACATGGAACAGCATCAAACAAGGGTCTAACCAAGGAATGCACTGGTTTTGCATCACGGGAGCTTGGAGGGGCTTACCCCCGGTCTCCTCCACCTCCTCTTGGCCCACGTGATGCTTCTATCTCCTTTTCCTCCCCCGCAGAGAGTACCTGCCTGGACCCCTCAGAGGGCTAGCACGCGGGGACCGCCCAGCCGCAAAGGCAGCCTAAGCATGGAGGACAACTTTGAGAGCATCAGCGAGCTGGGGCCCCTGGAGCTGGTGGGCCGGGAGCTGGACCTGGCCCCCTATGGCACTCTGCGCAAGTCCCAGTCGGCCGACTCCCTGAACTCCATCTCCTCTGTGAGCAACACCTTCGGGCAGGACTTCACGCTGGGCCAGGTGGAGGTGACCATGGACTACGACGCCGCCTCGCATACCCTCCACGTGGCCCTGCTGCAGGGCAAGGACCTGCTGGAGCGGGAGGAAGCCAGCTTCGAGTCCTGCTTCATGCGCGTCAGCCTGCTGCCCGACGAACAGATCGTGGGCATTTCCCGGGTAAGTGGGGACCGGGGCGTGTGGTGGCAGGACCCCGTTCCACATTGGACTGGGTCTGGCTGCTCTGGGTGGAGGTGGGTCAGGGCTCCTTGGAGTGCTCTCCACTTGGCCAGTGGGTCTGCAGGGCCAGGCCGGATCTAGAGTGCAGGTTAGGACAATGATCCCGGAGCTGAAGGTACAGACTTCAGCAAGGACAGGACAGGCGTTTGGAGCCTCCACTTCAGAGCCCTACTGGGCGTGATTCTCAGCTCTGAATACAGGCATGCCTCATTTTATTGCACTTGCCTCATTACTGGGCTTCACAGAGACTGCATTTTTGACCCACTGAGGGTTTGCGACCACCCTGTGTCAAGCAGGTCTACCAGTGTCATTTTTCCAACCGCATGTGTTCCCTTCACGTCTCTGTGTCACATTTTGGTAATTCTCATGATATTTCAAATTTTTACATCACACTCTTAACACTCTTGATGTTGGCGAAAAATCCTGAGAATACCATGGACTGCTAGACAGAGCACAAATCTGTCCTGGAGGAAGTGCAGCCGGAATGCTCCTTGGAAGCGAGAATGGCCAGACTTCATCTCACCTACTTTGGTCATGTTGTCAGAAGGGACCATTCCCTGGAGAAGGATGTCTGGTAAAGTGGAGGGTCAGTGAAAAGGGGAAGGCCCTCGATGAGATGGACAACACAGTGGCTGTAAGGATGCGCTAAGGCAGAGCAAGGACTGTGAGGCTGGTACAGGCCCGGGCGGCGTTTCCTTCTCTTGTCCACGGGGTCGCTACGGGTTGGAGCCGACTTGACGGCACCTACCCAGAACAACATTGCACTCTTGATAGACTAATTTGTTGTTGTTGTTATGTGCCATGAAGTCACCTGACTCATAGCGACCCCTCCTTAGGTTTCCGAGGCAGTATCGCTACGGAAGTAGATTGCCCAACCTTCCTTCCGAGGAGTGGCTGGTGGACTACAGTGTAATGTAAAGAGAGCTTTTATTTGCACTCAGAAAGCAAACAATTGGTGTGACTGGCTTTCTTGTGATAGTCACTTTATTGAGGTGGTCTGGAACTGAACCCACAATAAAACGAGGTGTCCCTGTGCTAGTGTGTCCTCTGGATCCACTTGGGGTCCTGGGAGCAAAGGCTGGCATACTCAGGTTGGTGAATCTCAGGACCCTTAGTGGCACTGTTTTCAATGCTGTGGGTGGGTGGTACCATCCCAAGAGGATGAGGGTGAGGTTACTGGGAGGGTCACCTTGGCAGGAGCTGTGACATTTGGTCAAGGGCATGATCAGCCCACACAATACTGAAGAGAGGAAGCTGGAGGGATGGGCACGCCACCTCCCTCCAACCTCAGCTGCCTCTGGTGACCCTCACTGGCTGACACACCCCAGAAGCCAGAGGCCAAGGGAGCCTGCTGGTATGGCCTGCAGAGGTCAGCCCCAAGGACAAGAGGAGGAAGAAGAGAGAGAAAGGGTTCCAGGAGAACAGAGGACACCAGCACACCCCACCAGGCCAGTCCCTCCTCCTCACCAGGCAGGACCAGAGCCAGCATGGATAAACCCTGCAGGCCAGCACCAGCAGTTAGGGGCTGGGGTGGGAGGCAGGGCAGGCGCTGGGCTGGGAAGCCTCTGAGATGGACAAGGACGACATGTGGCCTCTGACCCAAAGTGGGAGGGGCCTGAGGACCTGCAGGACCAGAAGTTTCTTTCTGGCTTCTTGGAGACCCACCTGTGCCTACTCACCTGGACTATGCTGAACACCAGCTGTCCCTCAGTGGAGGGCAATGGACAGGTCATCCCTCTCCCACCCCACTCTCCATCACTTCAGTACGTGTGGGCCAAATGGGTGTGGCCCAGCTTCCGAGAGATAGTACAGCCAGTGGTTCAGAGCATGGTCCTGAAGCCCAAGTGCCCGGGTTCAAATCCTGGCTCCACCACTTCCTACCCGTGTGAGCCTGGGTGAGTCACTCATGTTCTCTGTGCCTCAGCATCCCCATCTGTCACATGGAGGTCATAATTATTGTGGACAGATTGATGTAGCATGTGGGGGTCCTCAGCTCAGTCCTTGGGAAGGGCTGTCAGGCCCCACAGGACGTGTTGTGCTAAGTCCTGTCACCTGTGACTTGGGCTGCCTGGAGGACTCTGGGTGGTTCTGGACACTGGCAGCCTGCAGCCACCCAGAGCTCTCAAATCTGTGAGCCTCTCTTCGGCTTCTGAAGGTGATGGGTGAACTGTTAGGGCATCTTACAGACGGAAAAACGGAGACTCGGGGACGTGTTTTCTGCCCAAGACAATCCCAGTGAGTGAGCAGAAGTCTGAGATTCGAGCTTGGGGTTCTCATCCTCCCCTATCGATGTGCTCATAAAGCCTGGAGGAGAACGTATGGGCAGGGAGCCCAAGATTCCACAGAGAGGGGCCAGCAAACAGGCTAGTTGGCCAGAGCAAAGAGAAGTGGGCCAGGAGGAGCCAATCATGAATGCAGAGGTCAAGGGACAGGGGTGGGCTGGGGTGCACTTCATCCCACAGGGCGAGGAGCCCTAGAAGGTTCTGGAGCAGGGGCTGGGTGGGGAGCATAGCCCCAGGGCACGGTGAAAGGAGCCTCTCCAGGGCCTGAGCAGCAGTGCAGAGTGGGCTCAGGCTCCTGGAGGCAGGGAGACAGCCTTCTTAGCATCACAGAGCAGCCGATCCCACCCAGGTGGTGGCTGCCTCCAGACTGGGCAGGCCCCCAGCTTCAGGCCAGGCGCCAGGGAAGAAAGCACCTCTCCTTAAATACTGCCAGGCAGTGACTCAGGCAGCCCCCATGGAAAGGGGAGCCGTGCCTGTGGGTGCACCTCCTGAGGGCACCTGCCCACGGCTTCCTGAGAGGAAGCCAATGGTGCCCACCAGGCAGGACCAAGCTTGGAAACGGAATGGGTCCAGCCTTGTCCAGTAACTGCATCCAGCCAGCCCGCCAGCCATCCCACAGTGTTCAGGGATCCCTGGGCCAGGTTCTGAAAGTGGGCTGGGTGGAGGGCACAGACCCAGCCTCAGTGTGTGAGGGTCAGGGGAGCTGGTACAACAAAACGGGGGTGTTGTTCTTTTCAACTTGCTTCTGAGTTCTGTGACCCCACTGTGCTGGGCTACGGGTGTGTCTGCTGCTCAACCGTGCAGAAGAAAAAGACCCAGGCACTCCCAGGGCTGACTTCATGACCATGAACCAGCATCATTCACCCGTTCCCTCTGCACCAGGCATCTGTCTGTGGACTGTCTGTGTGTTGTTCACAGTGGGTGTGGTTGTTGCTGTGGTCAGGTGCCATTGAGTCGGTTCTGACTCAGAGTGACCTCACATCCAACAGAACGAAACACCACCTGGTCCCGCAGCATCCTCACAATAGTTGCTCTGTTTGAGCCCGTTGTTGCAGCCACTGTGTCAGTCCATCTCGTTGACGGTCTTCCTCTTTCTCACTGACCTTCTACTTTACCAAGCACGAGATTCTCCTGCAGGGACTGGTCCCTCCTGACAACATGTCCCCAATACGTGAGACCAAGTCTCACCATCCTCACTTGTAAGGAGCATTCTGGGTGGTCTTCTTCCAAGACAGATCTTTTCATTCTTCTGGCAGCCCAAGGTACACTCAATATTCTTCTTCAACACCATCATTCAAATACATCAGCTTTGTTCAGTCTTTTAGTCATTCTCCAGTTCTCACCTGAATATGAAACAATTGAAAACACCACGGTGTGGGTCAGGCTCACCTTAGTCCTCACGGTGACATCTTTGCTTTTGAACACTTGGGGATGGTTTTTGTTTGGTAAAGAGGTTTTTGCAGCAGATTTTCCCAGTGCAATCTGTCGTTTGATTTCTTGCCTGCTGTTGTCATGGGTGTTGATTGTGGATCCAAGTAAAATGAAACCCTTGACAACTTCAATCTTTTCATCGTTTATCACGATGTTGTGGATTGGTCTAGTTGTGAGGAACAGTGGGTACCATGCTTTATCTCCGTTTTACAGATGAGAAAACTGAAGCTCAGCTAAGTTGAGGTTTGTCCAAGAGCACATAGCTGGGAAGTGACAGGGTCAGGTTCAACCCAGACCCGGGGGTGGATTATCCTCAAGCGTGCCCAGTGGGCCACTCAGTGTGGGCATCAGTGGCTCTCAGCCCTACACCCAGCACGTACCTGGTCCAGGGTGAGGGCTGAGCAGCTGCAAGGGGGGTGGAGACCTCATCCCTGAGACCTGCTCAGGGTCAAGGCGGGGACCTGGAAAACCCATCTGGATCAGATCAGGAAACGTGACACCTGCCTGGGGCATCAGGGAAGCTTCCTGGAGAGAGTGGCTGAGGAGGGAGTTGTAGGGAGAATTAGGGGAAGAAGAAGATGCCGGGAGCCTCTCCAGGGCCCAAGCAGTGGTGCAGAGTGGGCTCAGGCTCCTGGAGGCAGGGAGACAGCCTTCTTAGCATCACAGAGCAGCCGATCCCACCCAGGTGGTTTCCTGAAGGTGGGGGATGAGGAACATGAGCAGACAGAGATGAGATGTACAACAGGTATGTTAGGCAGCAAGCAGGTCGGATCGTGGAGCTTCTGATCCCGGGCCACTAGATTGGCCCCCACTGAGAGGAGGGCCAAGGGCTTTTCAAACGTGGAAGGGCAAGGCTGGCGTGACGACAACAGAGCCAGGACTCCAGCCCAGTGCCTTCTCCCTGCTCCGGCCTCACAGGCCCCTGCTGCGACCTCACAGCCCCAGCTGCCCCCTTCTTTTGGCGCGCCTTGCACGGCCCTTTCTCTCTGCAGATCCAGAGGAATGCCTACTCTGTCTTCTTCGATGAGAAGTTCTCCATCCCGCTGGACCCTGCAGCCCTGGAGGAGAAGAGCTTGCGGTTTTCGGTGTTTGGCATCGATGAGGACGAGCGGAACGTCAGCACAGGGCTGGTGGACCTGAAGCTGTCTGTGCTTGACCTCCTGCTGCAGCCCTTCAGTGGCTGGCTCTACTTACAGGACCAGAACAAGGTGAGTTTTGCCCACCGACCCCTTAGAATTCCCCTGCCAGATCCCTTTGCGTCAACCAGCACCCCGACAGCTTTAGGAGAGCAGGGAAAGAGACCTACACCACATTTGAGGAAACACTGCACACTATATGCAAAAGGGAAAAGAAACACCCTGAACACTGTTCACAGCTCTTTCACTGTTCTTATCACCAAACCTTCAGCGGCTCGGCCCCTACAGGCTTTCTGGCAGGGCAGCATTGCTCAGGCCCTGAAGTAGGTTATTTCAGACAGAGGCCAGGGTGAAGCTTACCTTCTTTAGCGTAACAGTGCTCGGGGAGCATCATTGTCGAAGCGAATGATCTATCTTCCAGTCTCTCTTGTCCATTTGGACTTGCATGTCCCCCTGCCATGGAATGTTTGCCTTGTCCTGGAAGGAGCAGTCAGGAGCTAAGCCGTATCTGGTGACTACATTGACAGGCAACCTCTGGCCCACCTTCCAAGGCAGGGCCTATACTGATGGGAGACAGGGGTGGCGCATGCCCTGCAGCGTGGGGGTCCCTGATCCTGCCCTGCTATAAGGGTTCCAACAACAGCTCCTTCTCGGGGAGGGGTTTCTACCCTTTCCCAGCCAATGAGGCCTTTCCCTGGACCCCCCAAGTCCTGAAGGAAAAGCCACCTGAGCCTCCCGCCTGTCCCCCAGGCGGCCGATGCTGTGGGCGAGATCCTGCTGTCCCTCAGTTACCTCCCAACAGCCGAGCGGCTCACGGTGGTCGTGGTGAAGGCCAAGAACCTCATCTGGACCAACAACAAGACCACGGCGGGTAAGGAAGGTCCCACCTGCTGCCCAAAGCCTGCCTGGCTCCTTCGTATGGCAGGGTGGAAGCTATGCCGCGGGCACCAGGAGGCACTAGCAGGTGTGGGGCTTGGTGCCAGGGCCCCCACTATGGCTTTCACTGAGCTCAGGAGCAGCGCATGGTGGGAAGGAGATGAATCCGGCGGGGGAAACAGGGACCTATGGAGGTTGGCTGGGAGCCCCTGGGAGAGGGAAGATGAAACAGAGTGAGGGAGGGTCTGAGAGCAGAGGCAGCAGTCAGGGTGGGGGCTGGGCAGGGAACCAAGGTGAGCACCCATTTCCCAGAACTGGGGTTCATGATGGAGATTCCATGGCCAGAGACAAGACAGCCCCACAGACCCCAAACAGCCCCTACCAGCAAAGCTCCAACTGAGGGGGTAGCTGGGCCCTGAACATGTGAAGACAGAGCGCTGAGGGACCCCACCCACTGGGAGGTACAAGCCTTGGGGGTCCTGGGTCCAGGCAGGCACGGCCAGGTCAGCTGATGGGCGGGTGGCAGGCGACGGGCAGACAGCTTGTCCTTTCAGGGCTGCCCACTGTGAGTCAGGCTGCACTGAGCGGGAGCTGGGTGACTCAGGCTGACGTCTGCTCCCAGGCCATTCTTCGAATGAAAAGCGACCTCCTAAAGCCCCCGTGAGGGGCGCACGGCAGTGGGCCATGAGCCCGAAGCCCAGCTCTTCCCCTCACGCACGTGTGACCCTCAGTTTCCTCACCTGTACAATGGGGGTCATGAAGGATGGCAGGAGATGGTGGCAGTGGTGGTGATTCAGGGGCTTTGGAACCAGTGGCTGGCCCTCAGCCACCTCCCCCTCGCCCGCCCACAGACCCCTTTGTCAAGGTGTACCTGCTGCAGGATGGGAGGAAGATGAGCAAAAAGAAGACGGCCGTGAAGAGGGACGACCCCCACCCGGTGTTCAATGAGGCCATGATCTTCTCAGTGCCGGTCATCCTGCTGCAGGTGAGGGGGGCAGGGCTGCACAGGTCACCCCCAGGGCCCTGGGACCACGCCGTCCCCTCCGGCCTTGCTTCCCGGGGTTCCTGCAGGTGGTGATATTTTGCCTAAAACTTTACCTTTCGGGTTGGGAGGCATTTACTGAGCACCCACTGGGACCCATCTGCCTGTGGGTGGGTGCTGGGGACACGGGTTCAGAAGGGACAAAGCAGCAAAGTCCCCCAAACAATCCTGATCCACTCAGACTTGGCAGTCCGGGGAGGCTTCCTGTAGGAGGGATCCAGGGGAGCTGCATGTGCAAAGGCCCGGAGGTGAGCCAGACATAGCCCTAGGGCCTAGAGATCTGGCCCTAAGTCCCCCCAGGTTCTACCCACAGAGGCCTGCTGGGCTCTCCACAACCCCATGACCCTCAGAAAGCAGTGAGCCCCAAGAAAGCTCCCTCCTAGCAGGGACATCACAGATCAAGGGTAGGGGACTGCAGCGACACTGGGTTTAGACCATACCAGTGACTCTGCTTACACGCCTCAAAGAATGGGAAGCTCACCACCTCCTCCTAGCCTTGGGCAAACCTGGCAATGAGAAAGTCATGCCTCAACCCCAGACCTACCTGTAGCCCTGGGGCTATCCAGAACCCACCTAATCCTCCTCTCCCCGAGATAACCCCAAACCCAGCCTCACTCTCTGAAACCCAAACCAAGCTCACTGCCATTGAGTCCGTTCTGACTCATAGCAACCCCCATTGGGTTTCCAAGGCCACTGATCTTTGCGGAAGCAGACTGCCCCATCTTTCTTCCACAGACTAGCCGAGTTCGAACCACCAACCTTTTGGTTAGCAGCCAAATGCCTTAACCACTTCATCACCAGAGCTCCTTCAGCCTCATGCTGGGGGTTCCCCATCCAGGCCAGTGTGTCAGCCTCTCTGCCCAGTCTGGGTATCATGGTCCCGCTCCTCCACCCTCAGGGGTCAGCTGCTCCTTGTCCCCTTTGTCCCCCTGGGTGGTCATAGTGCCACTACTCCATGGCCTCCAGGCACAGGCACTCTCTTGGGACCACAGAAGGGCACAGGGAGAGAGGTCGGGCTGAGCGCTGGTCTCAGCTTCACCACTGTGATCTCATACAGTTCCTTCCCTTCCTCACTGCGAGTCCAACGTGATGGTCCTATTTGTGACAGTAACGGCAGACATTCCCAAAGCCCCAGGCACCATGCTAAGGCCAAGGAGCCTGACTGGTACAAACGGTTTGCTCTCAGCTGCTAACCAAAAGGTTGGTGGCTTGAACCTACCCAGCAGCTCCACAGAGGAAACACCTGGCAAACTGTTCCTGTAAAGATTGTAGCCGAGAAAGCCTATGGCGCAGTTCTGCTCTGTAACATACGGTCCCCATGAGCCGGAGGCCAACTTGGGCAGCTAATAATAACAGCACCCGCTCTGAGTGCTCTATGTGGTTTAACTCATTGCATCCTCAGAGCAGCCCCGAGACAGGAACTATTATCACCATTTTACAGATGGGGAAACTGAGGTAGCAAAAATCCAAGTCACCTGCCCAAGGTCACGCAGCAAGGAGGTGGTGAGGCCAAGTTTGAACACGAGTGGTCTGGCTCTTACCCCTGTGTGGGCTGTGAGGTTAGACAGACCTAGTTCAAATCCTTGCTCCGCCTTTTATTCGGAGAGGCCTTGGACAAGTCTTTTTGCCTCCTGTGGATGGAGGTGAGGATTCAGGGAGCCGTGCCCAGCACCTCGCAGGGACCTGGCATTTATAGGCTGGGACCCGTAGGAGAACCTGTAGGTGGCTCCTGGTTCCCAGCACCCATGTCACCTCCTCCCCAGGACCTGTCTCTCCGTGTGACAGTGGCAGAGAGCAGCAGCGATGGTCGTGGGGACAACGTGGGTCACGTCATCATCGGGCCGTCAGCCAGCGGCATGGGCACCACACACTGGAACCAGATGCTGGCCACGCTGCGCAGGCCTGTGTCCATGTGGCACCCCGTCCGGCGAAACTAGTGGCTGGGGCAGGGCCAGGGTGGGCACTGGAGCTGCCTGGAGCCTGGTGCAAACTCTGCTCCATCCAGTGCCCTTCTCCATGGCCCGGCTGGAGCCGTGAACACCGGGGCCAGCCAGCAGAGTCCCCGAGAGCCAGCGTGGTCCTCTGGGCAGACTGTGGTGGAGGAGCGGACCTGGTTGTCTTTCCCCCACAGAGGACCAGCTGTGGCTGGACCAGGCCCCAGGGAGGGCAGCTGAGCAAGGAGCCGGCCCTGGCCAGTTGCACCCCCACAGCGAAGTCCCCAAAGGCTCTGTGCCTCCACCTGGGAGGGTGACTTGACCTCTGAGAGCCAGCGAGCTCCCCACCCCACTCCTCCTGAGAGCCCAGCCACCGAGCTGATCACACACAGGAACTGAACAAGTCCTGGGGACCACATGCTGTGCCAGGCACCTGCAGGGGTGACGTGAACCAGACAGCCCCTGCCACCGAGGGATCTCAGCCAAACTTCACCCTGGAGTGGCCTGCTCAATGCCGAATGCTGGCCCAGCCATGCAGACCTGGGAGGCCGGGGGGCACAGGGAAGCCTCCTGGGCCTGGTGGGAGCTGTGCTCTGAGGGCTAGGGGAAAAAGTTAGAGTCTCCCAGGCCCACCTGAGCAATGGCAGGAACATGAACTTGGCCAGTACTGGTGCAGGGAGAGGAGGGTGAACTTCCTGTCCCAAATGCCCCCTGCGGAGGACACAGGCCACTCTCTGGAGAAGAGGCCAGCCCCAACAGAGGCCTGCAGGTCACGCTGGGCATGGACAGCCAGCTTCAGGTTATTCTCTGTGGCTTCTACTCCCCTGAACCTCGACCGCTAAATACCCAGAGGTCCAAAGAGGCCTGGCCCTGGCTGTTGTCTTCAGCCTCACACACTTTCAGGCACTGGCTCAGCAAACATTTGCTGATGCCCTCAGCCTACATGCGGGCCAACGTAACAAAGACCCCAAGGACACTGTGGCCCAAGCGGGCTTGTTGGACAACTCAGTGGAGAAGAAGACTCTGAGCTGGCCGGGAACGCAGGGTACAACCTCAGTAGTGGCAGTGAGGAGGGACAGCCCAGCGGGCTGTCAGTGGCTCCTTGCTTCTGTAGCAGAATGAGAACCGAGGGCCGTCAGGTTGGAAGGATGGCTTGAGGGACAACCTTAGAAGCGTTGAATGCCAGACCAGGAAGGCGGCAGCTCTGTGGCACAGCCCAATCCCGGGGAACCCTGGAGTCCTAGGTCAGGCCCTCTGGAAACGAGCTCTGAGTCAGGGCTTCCAGGCAAGTGGTTTATTGGGGGTACACCCTCAGGAGCAGCCAGAAGGGAGAGAGGGAAGCAGATAGGGTGGGGAAAACACAAGGTGAATTATGGCCTCAGGAGAAGGCTGGCCTTGGGCCGGTGGCTCGAGGACTGTAGAGCGAGAATGGCCCCTTCCAGGCCATCCTGCTCAGAAGCAAAGGAGCTGGGCTGTTACCCTTGCCACTGGTTGGGCTCTGCCCCCCACCCACTCCACCTTCAGGGGATGACACCTTCCAGGTGTCAGCCAGCTGCAGCAGCTCCCCTCAGCCCAGAGCATCCCCTGACGAGGAGGCAGCTGGGCAGCCTCACAGCTGGGGGAGAGGTGCACGTGGCTACTCAGAGGTACAGGGGTACATCCACACTGCAGGGTCACCCACAATGGAGAGCGTGGGCTCTCAGACTGGCTGCCCCACCCCTTGGCCCTGGTGAGCAGTGGTAGCCCACTGCAGTCAGTTACCCCAATGACATGGGACGGTGGTGGTCACTGGAACGGGGACCCCAAGTGGTCGTCGGGCTGGAGGCAGCACTGTGGCTCGCACTCAGGCCTGCTGGCCCAGGAAGTGCAGGCCTTGGCTGCTGTAGCCCTGGACTCCACCCAGCGGCTGTGCAGGGAGGCCCTTACCCTACCCCCTTCTTTCCCATCTTCCTTCCCTCTCACTGCATGACATGTAGACTGTGCACCCAGGAGGGGCGAGGTGGGGACCGAGTATGCCGACTGGAATGATTCTAGAACCCAAATAAAGCTGGGGTAGGAAGGAGGAGGCTCCCGGGAGCTCTCCTCGGCCCTGAATCACCATTGCTCTTCTCCAGGAATCAGGGAGCCAGGCCTCATGGCGGTTACTGTGTGTCCACCCCTAGTTCCTTCCCAGCCTGCTGCAGGTGCCCAGAGGGGTGGGGTCCCATCTCCTGGGGAGGTCATCACGAGGACTAAGGCCATCATGCTGCCTGGGGTGGGAGGCTGGTAGAGATGCAGGGGGCATAAGGAAGACTTCACAGTGGTGACGCTGTCTACAGGGTGGAAGTAGAATTATCCAGTAGACAAGGCAGGGAAAACATTCTGGCAGAGGGAACAGCATATACAAGGACAGGAGTGCATAAAAACTTGCCCTGCTCAGAGAGGTTAGGTGACTAGCCCAAGATCACACAGCCATTTGTTGCCAAGCCGGGATTCAAACCCAGGCTATCTGGCTCACAGTCTGTGCTTTTAACCATTAGGCCACACTGTACCCCTCCCTGCCTCCTCACATGTGGACTGAGGGAGAGCAGAGAAACCCCTCCGGATCCCAGGCTGCTCTGGGCCCCTCCCACTCCCCACCACCCCACCTCACCAGAATTCACAGGCCCGGATGATTTCGACAAAATTCCCAGGCAGAAGAAGCTGGCTCAGCATAGGGGCTGTCTGTGGAGGCCTCTGTGGTTCCCTCCCCACTCTGTGCCCCTTCCCTCCTACCCCGCCTCCAGCCCTCTTCCTTTCCTCCCTTCCTTACCCGCCCACCCCCATCCACTCCCCGAGCTGGCCACCAGCTCAGAGGGTATCCAGTGACACAGGCTGCTGCCTTGGTAGAGGAAGCAAACCAGGGAAGGCTTCCCAGAGGAGATGACATTAAGAACTGGCCTTGGGGTGAGAAGGATTGCAACACTTAGGGGAGGGAGAGGGGCTTCAAGCAGGGGGATAAGACTTGGGCCTACTTCAGAGGAATGAAATGAAATGACGAATGCCAAGTGTCTGCACACAGTGGGTGCACGCACAACCTGGAACCATGGTTTGGGGCAGAAAAGCCAAGGACAAAAGGCTGCTGGGAGCGTTCGGGATGGAGGAGAGGGTGGGATGAGGAGAAGGCTTCAGGAATTACACTCCAGGCCTGTGTGTCCTGCCCAGGCATCTCAGACTTTGAGGTGCCAGCCCCTGACACCCACTTTCCCCCTCGTCCAGCCACCCACAAACACCCCACACCACCAAGCCAGGAACCCCAAGGAAAGCTAGCAGCCCAGAATGAGGATGGTGTAGGGAACAGAGTGGCCACACAGAGGCAGCAGAGAGCCAATCGGCCTGAGGTGGGGGTGGGTTTGGCCTTGGGGAGAGGAGGGGTCAGAAAACAGGGCAGAGGGACCAATGTCTGGGGGCTGTGGGCCTGAAGCTTGAGCAGATGGTGGCTGTGGTTTGGTCACCTGTCCCCTAAACCCACACTCAGGTGATGCGCTCATCCATGCAGTAATGTTTTCCTAGTCACATGTTGTGTTGTTTCCTCTCCTGACAAGCCTGTTTTCCTTCCTTCATTCTTTCTTTGCTCAATCCTTCCCTCTTTTTCCTTTTCCTTTCCTCCCCTGGTCCATCCAGCCTAGCAGCCCTCGGTCATAACATCCAGAGCCATGCACTCATCTCAGAGGACAGAGATGGATCAACCTTGGTCCCTTCCCTTGGGGTGTTCAGGCTTGGCTCAGGGCTGGGAGACCCTGCCTGCCACCTGAGGAGGGGCTTCTGGGTCAGGCTGAGGGATGGCCTGACCACCTCTGCTGTTCTAGGGTCTTTGGGGCAGTGACTACTGGGCGGGTCCCAAAAGGACTCTGAACTCAGCCAGGGTGGGGCCAGAAGGGGCTGAGTCATCCACAGGCAGTAAGCCACAGCCACACTCAGCTGAAGCCACACCAGGTGCCCTGGCTGGGCAGACTGTGACCTAGGCCACCTCCCAACTCTGAAAATAAGGTCCAGGAAAACAGTTCAGGGCCCAGATATCCCCTGATGACCAGGGCAGATTTCCATGGCCCGGTGACGAATGCCCTGCTTACAGGAGCAGAATGTAGGTGGAGGTGAGGCTGGGGCTGATCTGAGTTCAAATCCTGCCAGGGGTGGGGAGCATATGACCTGCTTTGCCCACCTCACTCTGAGAGCTGAATGAAATAATGTACATGAGGCATGGTGTTGGGAGAGATCCTGGCTGTGGGGTCAGTCAGACCTGGGTTCAAGTTCCAGCTCTACCTCTGTGGATCTCAGGCACAGAACTTCACCTCTCTGGACTTCAGGTTTCTTATCTGTAAAATGGGGCTAACAATCTCTACCTCCCAGGGGACAGTGTCTGCCGGTGGCTCATAAGCCATTAATGTGTGCTGTTATTAGGACCTGTTGAGTGAAACTGTGAAGCCAGACTGACATCAAGGTGTCGTCAGTGATTATCCCCATAGCAACCAAGGCCCAACTCCTCTGCTCCCTGCCCCTAGTTTTGGCCCCACCTGCCTCCCAGCCTTGCTACCCAAGGCCTGATGACAGCATCAGTAGGGATGTTGGGGGATGGCCAGGCTGACAGCTGAGGAGTGGGGGATGGGCTCCTCCCCACCACTCCTTGGGGCGGGGAACCCAACTCAGCGGCTACACACCCTGTCCAATGCCAAGTCACTGCCCAGCCCCAGGGCAGTTTCGAGGAGGAAAGGGTACCTAAAGGGTGGAGACATCCCGAGGACTCTCCCTGTATCCACGTGAGGCTCCCAGCCTGCTGACCATGGCCTTGCAGGGAGCACTAGAATAGGAGTCCAGGTATCTGGACAACAGCTGTGGGACCTGGATAAGTCACCGGCCTCTCTGCAGCGAAGGTCCTGACTGCTGTCCCAAGGGGTGAGGTTCAAAGGGGTTGAAGGTGTTTCTTTTATCCACCTGGGAGGATGACATCATGACCTGCATGGGGGAGGGGATGACACCCAAAGACTTCCCAGGTCCCTGGTTCCTTAAAGATTCAGTGAAACGCTGAGACCAGGGTCTGAAGAGACCCTCACACTCATTTCAAAAAGATTTCAACCCTAGAGAACAGGGCTGCTAACGGGTGGGGGTGGGGCTGTTCCAGTTCAATCCTGTGTCTATTCCTGGCACCCGCGTGCTCCAGCCCCCAAGCCCTGCTGAACCCTCACCCCTGGCAGCAGCTCTCCCACCAAACTGTGCCCTCCGGACAGGGACGGGCTGCGGCCCCTGAAACATCCCTGTCTCTCACCTCTGTACCCTTGCACAGGCTGTGCCCTTGGTTTGGAACACCCTTCCTCTCCCATCTAACTGGGTCCCACTTTTCCCTCAAGACTCTGGTCAACAGGCCTCTCTTCCTGAAGGGTTTCTTGACAACTGTCCAAAGCTGAGGACCGCCCCTATCCCTCTCCCATACTGCCGCCCCCCACCTCCAATCACCCCCACCCCGCCCCTGTGGAGCTCTTGTCATATGGATTCCCTGCCTTTCTGTGTGGATTCCTGTCTTCCCACATGGATTCCTGTCTTCCCATCTAGGCCATCACTTTCATAGCAGGGACTTCCTCTTGGTCATTTTTGGGGTCCCTAGGCTCTCAGACCCAGAGGGGTCCTCATATTGGTTAAAGAATAAAAATTGCTCTAAGCACTTTGTCACGCCTCCCAGCCAGAAGGAAGACAAGTGGTCAGCCACATGAAGCGAAACTTCCTGGTGCCAGTGGGGGAAGGCAGATGGCCTGGCAGGGCCAACTAGTGACCCATAAAGGCATGCCCAGGCTGCTTCCTTCCCACCTGACCCGAAAACACCTGCAGGGAGGGCTGTGATGTGGCCTAGAACCCTGTCTCCAGAGGCCCTGGGGAAAATACATTCATTCATTCAAGATCCTGCTCGGTGCCTGGCCCACGCTGCGCACCAGGGACCCAGGTCTTGTCCCCAGAGCTGGCAGCCCAACCGGGGCTGCCCCCTACACTCTTCTTCCTGGTGAAGTAGCCAGGTGCCTCCTGGCCCTGCCCCCTCCCTTTAGTAAAGGATCCCTAATGGCGCATAGTGCCTAAGGCACTTGACTGCTAACCAGAAGGCTGGGGGTTCAAACCCAGCAGCCAGTCCTCTGAAGGAAGGTTGGGCAATCTACTTCCGTAGTGATACCTCCTGGGAAACCCAAGGAGGGGTCTCTATGAGTCAGGTTCGACTCCACGGCACAGAACAACAACAACAACAGTAACGCAATGGTGACGAGTTGGCCTGCTAACCTAAGGCCTGGCTGTTTGAACCCACCTGTGGTTCCATGGGAGAAAACCTGGCGAACTGTCAAGCCAAGGAAGCCTTATGGGGCAGTTCTACTCTGCCACAGGGGGTCTCTAGGAATCACAACGAAAAGCACCCACCACCAACAACCCCCTCCTCAAAGGCAGGAATGGTACGTGCCCGGGGCGTCACAAGAAGGGGGCGCCACTGCACGGTTTCTATTAACCATAGTAGTTCCCAGCGCCAGCGAGTCCAAAAGGAACGCTTTCGTATTTGAGAGCCCTGTCCAGACTTCAGGGCTTCTTCTTCCCTGCCTCCCCTTCCCGACAGCCCTCCTGGACTGCTAGGTCTCACCCCCGCCGCCCGGGCCTCCACACCCCCACGGGCTGCCCTGGCCCCCGGGCGTTCGCGGATCCTGAAGTCCCAGCTCAGGCCTCCAATCCACCCACCCTGACGTCAAACGCCCTCTTTTTCCCTTGAAAAGTTTCTAGACCTTAGGGACTATTTCCTTCTAATGTAACCTTCCACCAAACTGCAGGGGAAAGTGCACTGAGGCTGGAGAAGGACCAAGGCAAAGGGAGGCAGGAGATCTAGTTTTTTAAAAAGATGGTCTCTCTTCCACGAAAATGCACAAGTGGGCCCCCGGAGGCAGAGTTTTGATTGTTGGGTTAACTGTCCAATGGGAACGCGGATGCCAAATATTTAAGATGGGTGCCAGATGTTTGGACCCGGCCGCAACTTCACTCCTGGCCCTGGGAGCTATTTTCCCGAGACGCGCCTGGGCCCCCCTCCCGTCACCCGGCAACCGCCCGCCCCCCACCAGGCCGGGTGCAGCGCGAGGCTCCGCCCACCGGGCCCCGGCGCCTACACACCCCGAGACTTGTCCCTGAGGTCGCTCCGAGCGGGCGCTCCCGGCCGCTCACCTGCCCCGCCCCCGCTGCTCCGAAGCCCCGCCCACATTCCTGGCCGCGCGGTCCCCGCGCCGGTCCCCGCCGCCGCAGCTGCCGGTCGCTGCGCCCGGACCCTCGCGGCCCGGCATGAAGGCGGCCCAGGCCGCGGGCGAGGAGGCGCCGCCAGGCGTGCGGTCCGCCAAGGTGGTCCTGGTGGGCGACGGTGGCTGCGGGAAGACGTCGTTGCTGAGGGTCTTCACCGAAGGGAACTTCCCCGAGGTGAGTGCCACTCCTATCGATCCGGAAGTTCCCCAGAAGTGCGCCTCCCAGAGGGTCCCCCTGGAGGGACTGTAACCATGGGCAGCATTCCCTTCTCGCCCTGCCGGCTGGCCTCAGGGATGGCATCGGTAAAGTGGGCACAATGACACCGCTGAGGGGGTGGCCCGGAGACTGAACCTGGCAACCTGGGTACATAGCTGGCCCTCAGAGAGCATTGGGGGGCCCAGCATGGCTGAGTGGGCCCACGGGGAGCCAGGCATCTTGGATGCCCACTCATGGCTTTGCCACTTACAGCTGTGCACCCTTGAGCAAGCCTCCTACCTTCTCTGTGCCCACCTCCTTAACTGCCAAATAGGGTCAAGGCCTGTGTTCTCTCTCAGGGTTATTATGGGGAGTGGGTGGACACAGGTCACTCACGCTCAGCCTGTGCAAAGTAAGGACTCCCTGAAGGCTGGCTAAGGTCATTCCTGGCTCGCTTCCCCCACCCCGGGCACAGGTGGGCTCTGCCTCGGGGCAGGAGCACCAGGCTCTGGATCCAGACTGCTGGCTGGCCTCTCAGCTGGCTCTGACTGACCTCTTACCCTCAGTAACTGTCTTTAGCTTCCCTGGGCCTCGATTTCCTCCCAGCAGCCTCATGGGTGGAGGTGGGAATCAGGAGCCACTGACAGACGGTGGCTCTGAGGGGCCTGGGAGGTCACTGGCACTCTGGGCATGCTGACCGTCAGCCCATCACCTCCCCCAGGAACACGGAGTGTCCAGGTGAACTAAGCAGGTGTGCCCCGTTTTGGACCAGTCTGCCAGGAATCCTTGGGTTTGCTTCCACGGCTCTTCCTCTCCCCCTTGCTCCCTCCCTCCTCCCCACCATCCTGGAGCTCTGCTGTGGGCTGCTGGGGAGGCCAGGAGGCTGGGCCAGGATGCTGCGGTGTGCAGCCTCTATGGACACTGTGCCAGTGTCCAGCCAAAACTCCTTTTTCATGCCTACGAAGTTGACTCACATCCTTTTTGGCCAGCCACACATTTTTTAAGTTGTGGGGGAGACGTGTTTCCGGGCCCCCAGATGCTGCCCATGTGGGAACCCAGCAATTACAGTACCTCAGAGAGGCCAGGACAGGACTGGGGAGGGCTCTGGCCTCCTGCGGGCTGCCGGGGGACGCCTCATGGCTAGTGTCCTCGGCGCCTGTCCCCATTTGAGAGAGGTTAAAAGGCAAGAAATGAATATCTTGGCTCCACAATCCACGGGGGGGCTGCTGGGGAGGGGGAGGGCATTCCTGTCAGCAGGGCAGTGGGCCTGGCCTCATGCAGTCTCCTCCTGTCTGGGAACGGGAGTTCCCTAGGACCCATCCGACTCCAAGTGCAAAACTCCAGGTACAAGACCTTCTGTTAGACACGCGGTCTAAGAGAAAGGCCTTCATCTTACAGATGGGAAACTGAGGCCTGAGAGTTAGAGCCTGGCATTGGGGTGCACAGCCCACAGCGCCGGTCTAGAACCTAGGCGGCCCCATTCCGGGTCAGGGCACTCTCCACAGCTCCCAGTGCGGCTGTGCCTGTGGACCCAGCCTCTCCTGCCCTAGCCCAGACTCCTCCTCCAGGCAGCCCTTCAAGCCCAGGGAGCCAGAAGCTGAGAGGTTTAGGGCCCTATCTCCCAGATTTCCTGCCTGCAGCAAAGCACAGAAAGCAAGCTGGGGACTTTGAGGAGCCTCAGTGACCCTCATCTAGCTGCAACCCAGCCTCAGCTTCAGTGCAGGGAGAGCAGGGTGATGTGAGAGGAGGGAGCACCCAGCCCTGCCTGCTCAAGCCAGGGGAGCCCCTCCTGGTCTGTCCTGGGACCCCCATGGGTATCCTGCCAAGGCAAACCCCCATACTCGCCCTCAAGCTGCATCTCCCCTGGGTGCTGACCCGTCGGTGAGCACCACGAGGTCAGACCTGAGGCTGAATCACTCTGTCTGGCCCAGCACCGGCTAGCCCTGCCCTTTCTGGCTGGGGACAGCTCCACAGATAAGATGAGGTGCTTACTGGTCCCCTGGACAGGGGATAACCTACCTGAGTGTTCAAAGAACACACCAGGTGTAAACACAACTCTAGGATGATGTTCCTGCATAAAGGGAAGGTTGTGACAGTTGCTTGCTAGAGGAGAACCCAGCCCCAAGCCCTGGAATGGGCCTGTTGTGGTTATCCAACCACACGGCAGGCCGTTAACTTAAGTCCGTTGTAAGTCCCAAGATCAGCAGAGCATAGCAGGCTGTTGAGCAACGACACGGCTACATGCAGGGTCCAAGCGTGCCATAGGCTAGAGACCATTCCCAAGGCTTCTCCTTATATGCAAGAAGCAGACCACATCCCAAAGGCAGCTACTCAGCTGCTTATGGTAGATCTCACCATGGAGCTGATTGCCAGTCTCATCCTGGGGAATAACTACCACCAGCTGCCCAGCCACTCAGCCAGGCCCAGCCAAGCTGACACACAAACACAACCACCACAGGGCCTTTCTCGCTCCCTTCTGGCACCAGAAACAGGGCAGGAGCTGGAGATGGAGACCAGTAACAGAGCCTGGCCTCTGGGGCCAGAGAGAGCTGGCTCAGTCACTAACCAGCTGTCTAGATGTGCCACCTGGGCAAGTCACTTCCCTCTCTGGGCCTCAGTGTCCCCATCAGGAAGATGGGGGTTGTGCTGACTTCTAAGGTCCTGGGTGGTGCAGTCTGTGCTGAAGAGGAGCCCTGGTGGCACTGTGGTTAAAGTGCATGGCTACTAACCGTGGTTCAATGCCACCAGCCGTTACGTGGAAGAAAGACGTGGCAGTCTGCTTTCTTAAAGACTCAGAGCCTCAGCAACCCTCCGGGGCGGTTCTGCTCTGTCCTGTAGGGTCCCTATGAGTCAGAATGGAGTCGATGGCAGTGGGTTGGGTTTGGTTGGTAGTTGGATGCACGTGGAAGCACCACGGAAGGAAGGCCGGGAAACCTGTTCCTGAGAAGATGACAGCTAAGGAACCCCTGTGGGGCAGCCCCACAGTGTAACACGTGGGGTGGTTGTGAGCCGGAGGAGACCTGATCAGGGTCTGCCAACCGGAGGGGGTGGCAGAGCTGTGAGCTCGATTCAGCCCTCCAGGTGGCCAGCTCCTGCTCCTGGGCTGGAGAAGGGTTAGGGAAGGGGCTGGACGCTGCCCTGGCCTCCAGCTTTCTAGGTGCTGAGGGTCTCCCCTGCCCATGAGTCTCCCCACCACATTGTCCCCTTTAACCAGTGAGGGGCTCCGGCCCAGAGACTCTGGGTGACTGGCCCAGGGTCACACAGCTGGTGAGCGACAGGCACATCTGATTCCAAAGTCAGCCCTCCAAGCTGACATTTTCCCCACCACCAGAGGGTCTGAGGGGCAGGGCGCTGGGGCAGGCACAAGGGCATGGGCTGGTGGGTAGGGTCCCTGCCTGTTCCTGCTGGTAGAGGGCGGGACAGGGTGGCTGTCCAGCCCCAGTTCTCCATCCCCCCACCTCCCTCCTCCACTGCCTTTCTCCCCACCCCATCCCAGCCTGGCAGCATCCCAGGTGCCCACTGCAGAGGGACTGACCCTCTCAGCTGAGCAGGCCCTGACTCGCAGGCAGGCTCCAAGTCCTCCACCAGCAGGTAGGAGAGAAGGGAAGGCAGGGTCCCCTAGGCCATGACCCCACCAGCCCTGAGCAGGGGTGAGGCCTGGGGACCCCTAAGGGTAAAGGGCTTGCCTGGCAGGGCATTTTGAAAACCTCACCCGTTTGCTATGACCCCATCTTTGCATGCTACCTCTTCATTTCCTCGTGTTCCTCTGTGTTTCCCGAGCCTCCAGTCTAAACTGTGCAGGAGCCCAGCTCAGGCAGTACTGGGTGGTGGCTCTGCACCGTGCCTACTCCTGGGGCTGTACCGTAACCCACGACAGAAACTTGTCCAGGGCCAAGGACGGGGAGACCAGGGCAAGCACGATGGGGTGGCATTTGGCGGGGTCTGGGCAGGACTGTGAGAGGCTGAGAGGCAAAGGAGGGACTCCCACAAAGCTGCAAGCTCCCCAGAGCAGGGGTGGGTTTTGTTTATTGCTTGATCCCTGGTGGCCAGAACTGGGCCCAGAGAAGGTGCTAATGTTTGTTGAGTGAATACACGAACAAACGAAGGGACATAGGGTAATGGGGTTGCAGGAGGAGGGAACAGCACGAATGAAGGTGCAGCAATGGGAGTGCACCCTGTCCAGGGGGACAGAGATCGAAGGGGCCGGCATGGATTGAGCGCTTGTTTTGTGCTGGCACTGTGCTCACAGCTCTGTTCGGAGTCTCGCCGAGTCCGTACCGCAGCACTCCACCGCGGCGCCTTTGTTATTCCCATCTCGCAGATGAGGAGAATCAGGACCAGAGAGGTTTAGTACTTTCTCCAAGGCGCACAGCAGGGAACTGGCTCTAGGCCTCAATCCCGGGCTGGCCAACTCGGAGCCTCCCAGAAACTGGACCGCCTCTGAAGTGAGGGCGATGCTGGGGCATCCCTTGGGCTCTGCCTAGGTGCCCCAGGACCCCACCCCTCTCAACTGCTGGCCTCACACCCCTTTGCCCTCTTCCTCCCCAGAACTACACCCCCACAGTGTTTGAGCGGTACTCCGTCAATCTGCAGATAAAGGGCAAACCTGTGAACCTCCAGATCTGGGACACGGCAGGTGAGTGTGCTGGGGCTGGGAGAGTGGGGACCAGAGGAGGGGTGTCCGTGGTCCCCAGATGCTGGGGAACAGAGCCCTGTCCCTTCCTGCCCTGGGGAGGCCAACCAGTCTCCAAGGGACAGGTGTTGGTCAGGGTTGGGAGGTCCCAGAAGGTTCTCCCTCCTTGTTTCTGTGTTTCTATCCACCTGCCTGTCCCATCCAGGGCAGCCACCATGTCCTGGAGACAAGGGGACATCTAGAGCACTTTGCTCTCAAGGGGTGGACTGTGTGTGGCTCCTCCGAGTTCCACCCTAGCTTATGGAAGAGCCACCTGACCTTGACTTTGACCTCTGCCCTCCTACCTCCTGACTTTGCCTATCAATATAAGGGTTCAGAGTCAAGTCTGCATTACAGTTCATAGCTAAGCACAGAGAATCCCACCAGCTTGCTGACCCAAGATGGGCCCACAGGCTTTTGTGAGGACTACCTGCCTACCCTTCACTCCCCAAGCCCAGGGCAGAGTCGGCCTCTGGGTGACTAGCCTCTGCTCCTCCAGGCCTGGCCTCTGTCTCATCCCACCCTTTCCAGCACAGTGGCCTCTCAAAGCGAGGACCTCGCCCAGGCCAGTGCTGCCAAGTGGGGCATTCACCCAGTGCAGCCAGCTTCGCATTGGACCCTGAGGCCCAGGACCAAGCCCTGGCCTCTGGGAAGCTGGCCCACCCCACTGTGTGGCCGGGTGGCACCAGCTGATGCTGGCGAGGCGCCAACAGGGGGTGGGAGGGAGTGACCGTCCCCACTTTGCCCAGGGCAGGAAGACTACGACCGCCTGCGGCCCCTCTTCTACCCTGACGCCAGCGTCCTGCTGCTCTGCTTCGATGTCACCAGCCCCCACAGCTTCAACAACGTCTTCGACCGGGTAGGTCCTGGGGACCGGGAGGCACCTGCCCCACCCCCACCCAACCTGGCAACTCTCAGAGCTGGGCCAGCCCTGTATAACACTGAGTCCAGCACCTTTGGTGTGCATGTGGGGAAACTGAGGCCCGGAGCAGCGACTCGCCTGGGAGCACAGGGGTCTGCCCCAGTCTAGTGCTTTCCATACTCAGGACACACTGGCTCTTCACTGTGACTCTCCCTGACTGCCGGCCAGCCCAGAGGCCTTTGTGTGTCCTCAGCCTGTCCAGCTCTGGACAGCAGGGTTGTATGAAACTTCACGTCTGATTCTGGCGGCTTGCAGCACCCGTCTGTGTGACCACAGGGTCTCAGCAGCCTCCCAGGATGCCTTCCCCGGTTATGTCAGGGGTTCCCAGGCTGCCTCTCAGGTGCCAGGGATGAAATTCTCAAATTCTCGGCTCCAGTGCCTTGCAGCATGGTCCCTCTCCTCCCTGCTCTGTGCCAACTGTCTGCGCCAGAGTCCCTCAGAGCACAGCTGGTGACAGCAGTAACAGTAACAACAATAATAGCATTTGTTGAGAACATGTTCCTGGAGCCTGGGTGGCAAGAGCAGTTTGCAACTGGCTGTTAACCTGAAGGTTGGTGGTTGGACCCACCCAGAGACTCTGCTGGACAAAGACTTGGAGAACTGCCTCCATGACAGTTATTGTTGTTGTTGTGTGCCAGCAAGTCCATCTGACTCGGGACCCTGTAGGACAGAGTAGAATTGCCCCGTAGGATTTCCTAGGCTGCAGTCTTTGTGAGAACAGAGCCAGGGCTATTCTCTTGCAGAGCTGATGGGTGGGTTCAAATCGGCAGCCTTCAGATTAGTAACTGAGTGCTTAACCATTGTGACAAGAAAACTCCATGGAGTAGTTCTGCTCTATAACCCATGGGGTCGCCATGAGTCGGAATTGACTCCACAACGGGTTTGTTTGTTTTTCACATTTTACCGCCTACCAGGCTCTGTTCTGGGCACTGGGACTGGGAGAGATGGTGGTGGCTGGGACCAGGATGCTGGCAGCGGTGAGAGGTGGGGGGGTTCCCGGTCTGTTTTGAAGGCAGAGCATCGAGACTTGCTGATGCTTTGGACATATGTGGGAGGAAGGCATTCTGACCAGAGAAACCAAAAGGTGGGGGCTGCCATCTCCTGAGACAAGAAGGGGCGACTTGGGGGCTCCAGCAGGTGGGAGGCCAGAGGCCTGCTGGACATCCAGGTGGAGGTATCAGGGGCGGTTAGACGCAGACCCCTTCTGCAGCTCTGGGAGAGGCGGAGCAGACTGGTAAGAAGCATTGGAAGCCATCAGAGGAGCAGTGAAAACCCAGGCCGGGGAAGTCACCCGGAGAGTGACACCACTCACTGCTACCCCTAGGGACCCACTCAAAAGATTTTTGCTTCCTGTCCCTGTGACCCTATGCTCTGTGGGTCTGGAGGTCTTAGTCCTAAAGGGAGGAACATGCCCACCTGGAGACACGGTACTGATTGCATTGAACTGGAAGTTAAGAATGCCACCTGCCCATTTTGAAGTCCTCATGCCTCTGGATCAACAGACAAAGAAGGGTGTTACTGTACTATCTGGTGTGATAGATCCTGATTACCAAGGGGAAGTTGGACTGACAATACATAACAGACGTAAAGAAGAATATGTTTGGAATTCAGGAGATTCTTTAGAACATCTCTTAGTGCTACCATGCCCTGTGATTAAAGTCAATGGAAAACTATAGCAACCCAATTCTGATATTCTGGGCTAATG
>NW_006921717.1:2150720-2172199 GCF_000298275.1 Orycteropus afer afer | reverse complement strand
CATCCAATATATATTGATGTCCTGGAAAATTCTCTGGCTTTGTTCTGGATCTTGTTCCTGCATCTAGTTCATCATCATCTCCGGTTCCTGGACTTGAACCAGAACCCTGCCATATTCCCTGTTGATCTTGGGATGGTTGCCTTTGTAGCCTGCAAGCCATTTGACCTGCCAGTCTTGGATTTATCATCCACCAAAGCCAGCACCCTGCCAGACTGCCTGCCAATCTTGCGTTTGTCAGCCCCTGCAGCTGTGTGAGTAAGGAGAACCTTCCAGCTTGACGTTTGACCCACAGACTTGGGACTTGTCAACCTCTACAACTGTGTGAGACACTTCCCTGCCATAAATTTCTCTCTCTACGTATATGTGATCTTCACCGGTTTTGCTTCTCTAGAGAACCCGGCCTAAGACACTTCGTACTGAGAGTGGATCTAGAGAAACAAAACCATAAGTTTCCCAAATTGGTTCTGAAGTTTGATTAGTCGTAAAGGTGCTGATAACGCTGCCACCCTCAGTAAAGAGGGTGCTGCTGGTCCCTACAGAATAACACCATGAGTAGATCAAGGATTTTTGAGAAGTGAGGTGATCGCATGTTTGATACTTCTCTGCAATTCTGTCAGCATGAGGAGTGTAAGGAAGCTAGTTGGTTGGTCCTCCTTACGCTAGACAAAGTGGTGGGAGAACAAGATGAGCTCAGGGCTTCAGAGTCACAGCATAAAAGACCTCAACGTTTCCACTTGTGCCCTGAAAGGACGCCTCTTTTCTCGTACTAACAGAGCTGATACTTCCAAAAACCAAACCCAAGTCTTATTGTAAGAGTGGCTGAATTACAGTGGCAATTGAATTCTGAACCTCGAATGGTGTCTGAAGTTAAAGCGAGGGCATTGACTGGGAAAAAATGGGATCCAGAAACTTGTGATGGAGGCATATGGGCAGAGAATCAGGAATCCAGGGACATCGAGCCCCTAAGTTCTGTTGAATCCCTCATGTCAGCACAACCAGTGCTCACACCTCCATGTAATGAGACTCACCCAGCTATGCCTGCTGAGTCATTGTCTGGGATATCACCTGGGGTGGCACCTGGCGTGGCACCTGGAGCAAATGCCTTACAAGACACTGCTGAATGGCCCCAGGAACCACCGTACCACCCACTAGGGGTCATTGGGGTAATGGTGCCTGGAGAGGCCCTAGAGAAGAGCAGGTGTTGGGGGAAAAGGAGGAGAAGGCAGACCGGTGAGGCCAGAGGGGAGCTGGAGAGCAGGGTCCCAGGATAAAGTACAGACGGGGTCCCAGAGGTGGGCTGATCCCTGGAGTCGCTGAGAACTCATGGTTGGATTTAGCCAGGTGGACGCACCAGGGGGGCCTTTCCAAGGGCAGGGTGGGTTGTGGGAGTCTGGGTGCCGACCTGCCATGTGGTCGGTGACCCCCGAACTGCACCTTGGGTAGATGCCAGGGAGGCCACCTTGGGCCTGGGACCCCGGGACTGCACCAGAAGGGCTCCAGCAAGGGCTGCCGGCCCCCCAGCCCTACGGGGGTTAGTGGGTTCCAGCGTCTGCTGGAATCTCTCACAGGACACTGTTTGAGCCCAGCAGTCGGACGCCGATTGTCCCTGAACAGACAAGCTGAGCAGGCCTGTGCTCCTGCGGGTGTACCCCACACACCCCTGCCCCAGCTTCCCAGCACCCCTGCTGCAGTCAGGTCAGGACAGCTCGGCCCTGCTGCTCTCTGGCCTCGTCCCACAGAGCGGGTGCCGTGAGTCAGACTCGCTCCCTCCCACAGGCCTGCAAACCTCGGCTGAGGCAGACCCGCCAGCACCGTTTCCACTGTTGCTTCATTTATTTATTTTTTAACACGCACAACCTGTTTTTGTTTCATTGTGATTTGGGTGGAAGTTTACAGAGCAAATTCATGTTCCACTCAAAAGTTTGCACACATTTTGTTTCGTGACACTGACTTCAGTGCCCCACAATTCAACGGCTCTCTTCCCACTTCCTCCCTGTGGTTACCTTTTCCCTGTGCCCTTCTTCTCTGTGCACTCCTGCCCTCTGAGCCGTCTCCCTGTGCAAATGCTGCCCTTCTGTTCTCCTGTGGTCAGTTGTTCTAAGGAGTGCACCTACTTGGTGTAAATGTTCATTTTATATGCCTACTGTTTGGCTGGAAGCCACAGGAGTGAGTTTGATTCCAGGCCCTAAGGGTGACTAGGGCCCAGCCTTGGGGGTTTCACCAGTCTCTATCAGACTGGTAAGTGTGGTCTTTTTTCATGATTTTGAGTTTTGTTCCACATTTTTCTCCCACTCTATCCAGGATCTCCCACACTGATCCCTTTCCAAGTGGCTGACGGTGGTGGCTGGGCACCATCTAGTTCTTCTGGTCTCAGGGTCATACAGGCTGAGGTTTGCATGGTCCACTAGTCCCTTGGACTAATTGTTTCCGTGCTGTTCTGGTTCCCTAGTGCCACTCTGACAGGAATATACCACAAGTGGGATGGCTTATACAAACAGTAATTTATTCTCTCACAGTTTGGAGGCTTTAAGTCCAAGTTCAAAGTGCCAGGCTCTAGGGGCTGGGTAAAGGCCCCTCAACCTTGGGGTCCAGCTCTGCCTCCTGCTCCCGGCCCATTGAAGTTAGAGGCTTTTCTTCACTCAGACAGCTGCTGGCTGCTGAGGCCAAGCCCAAGGTTGACAAGTAAAAAGGCACGGTCCCGATGTTACCAAACCACACGGCAGGCCATTGACTCAAGTCCATTGTAAGTTCCAAGGTCGGCAGAGCATGGCAGGCTGCTGAACAATGACACGGCTACATGCAGGGTCCAAGCATGCCATAAGCTAGAGACCATTCCCAAAGCTGCTTCTTCTATATGGGAATCAGACCACATACCCAAAGCAGCCCCTACTCAGCTGCTCCAGTAGATTCCACCATGGAGTTAATTACCAATGTCATCATGGGGAATAACTACATTCAGCTGCCCAGCCACTCAACCGGGCCCAGCCAAGCTGACACAGTCTTAACCACCACACACGCAGCTTTGGTTTTCTTCATTCTTCTTTGTTGTGGATGAGGAGAGACGCTTTGTTGCATCTGGATGGCCCTTGGAAGCTTATAGGGTCCCAGTTGCTAATCACTGAAGTAGGATGTAGCACAATGCTTTTGTGTAGTATGTATGCCAATTAACACCTACTTCATTTTTAAAGGCTCACTAACATTTTTGTATTTTGCCCAATTTCAAAAGTGAGAGCCCTTACCTGGCTGAAAGGCGGGGCTCTAAAGTGGGTGGAAATGGACTCAAATCCTACCACTTCCAGTTGTGGAAGCGCAAGGCCAAGTACGTCGCCTCTCTGTACCTCTGTTCCCACATCTGCAGCTGGCTTCGGTGGATGATTCCAGTTGCTTCACAGGGTCTGGGGGACAGACGAGTTAATGTGTGTAGTTCTTCCATCAGAGACTGGCACAAAGGGCAAGCTCCCTACACATTGGGTGTGCTGACCAGCAGTGCTGGGGTTAAGCCTGGCAGCAGGAGGGTGGTGTGGGACCAGGGTGCCACCCCCATGGAGTGTCGTCAGTGAGGGACAGCACTCCTGACGGCCCCTACCCCTGCAGTGGTACCCGGAGATGAGACACTTCTGCAAGAAGGCACCCATCCTGGTCGTGGGCTGCAAGACGGACCTGCGCAAGGACAAGTCGCTGGTGAAGAAACTGCGGAAGAACAGGTCGGAACCGGTGACCTACTACAGGGTAGGCAACGTGGGAAGAGGTGGTGGGCTGGCTGTTGGGGTGGGAGCCGGGAGAGGGGACACTGTTCCAGCCCCGCCACTCAGCCCCAGGTGGCCAGCAGGTACAGGGGGCTACTCAGGCTGTCATGAGTCAGTATGAGTATTCCAGAAGGTTCTGCCTGTAGATGGAAGAGGAAGAAGGAAGAGTCAGTCCCACTCGCCCACTTCGTACATGGGGAGGATGCTGAGGCCCAGAGGGGTCACCCACTTGTCTTTGCAGGGGCTTGGGTTAATCTGGGAAGTTAATCAGCTGGTGCCTTGACAGATAGCCAGCCCTGAGCTGAAGTAGGAGACCCCCTACGAGGCACTTGGGCAGGGGACGGGCATGGGGGCCAAGGGAGGCTGGACGTGGGGGCCACCCAGTGGTCCCCTCCTCATAGCAGCTCTGTCCTCTCTCCCTGTTAGGGCCAGGAGATGGCGCGCTCTGTGGGCGCGGTGGCCTACCTGGAGTGCTCAGCCCGGCTCCATGACAACGTCCACGCGGTCTTCCAGGAGGCAGCGGAGGTGGCACTCAGTAGCCGCAGACGCAACTTCTGGCGGCGGATTACCCAGAACCTCTGCGTGGTGACCTGACCGCCCACCTCCGCTGCCCGCTGGGCTCATGGACACTGGGCAGTGAGGGGAGGAGCTGGGTGCTGACCTGCCACCGGGACTGGGCTGGATCCAGCCACGTGTGGCCAGTGACCTCAGAACTGCACCTCAGCCAGATGGGCCTGGATCCCTGGAGTGCAGCAAAATCCTGGAGGCTTAAGCAAGGGGTTCCTAGGCCTGCCACCTTACAGAGGCCTAGTCCGCTCCTGGAATCTCAACAGAATCCCAGCTCAGGCCCTGGACTGCACAGCCCAGAGCCGCCATGTGCAGCCTTGCGCCACCTGGTGGCTGTTCCCAGATAGACGTCTTCAGACCACCTTTGCCAAAATCCTCACCCTGCCCCTTCCTTCCCATTCACCCTACCCGCTGCCGTGGTGCTGTACAACTAAACTGACATCACTTGTCAGGTTGTCACACGCGTTTTGTCTCCAAGAGGGTAAGAGCTTGCCCCGTGCGGGCTCTGGAGTGGGCCTACTTGGATCCAAACTCAGCTTTATCTTTCAGAACACTGGGCCAGTTCCTTAAACGCTCTGGGCCCCAGTGTTCTCATCTGTGAAGTGGGACCAATCACAGACACATCATGGAGCTCGAGGGGTGTGAGGACCAACACACCGCATGCCGAGAGGGCCTGGCACACACAGGGATCGCCCACGGAAGTTTTACAAACACTACTTTTATTTATGTAGTTGTTCTTCTGTTTAGTTGTTTCATATTTAATGTTTGTAGCAAGCTGAGAGATGAGGCAGCAGGGCAGAACTTAGTCCTCCATTTATCGGGTAAGGAGACAGACACACAGCCGAGTGTCAAATCTGTTCCTCCATCCATGTTCTCGTTAGCCTCCCCAGGCCCCTTGGCCTGCAGCCTCCCGCCTCCCCTGCCTTGCAGAACTCCACACCGCATCCACAGGCCTCTCAGGTCATTGTGATAACCTCCTCATCTCCAGGGAAGTGTCTTGTCTCTTCTGGTAACTTCCTCAAACGCCCCCCACAGGCTGGTTGGGGCACCTGCTAGTGCCACCTGCAGACCTGCACTTTGGACCCACTAGGCTTTGAGGGCCCAAAGTGCAGGTTCCCTGTGTCGGCACACAAGAAAGGGCCTTAAACACCAGGCTGGGAGGAATGGGAGCTCTGGTGGCGTAGTGCCTAAGGCATTTGACTGCTACCCAGAAGGCTGGCAGTTCAAACCCACCAGCCACTCCTCAGAAGGAAGATTGGGCAATCTACTTCCATAGAGATACCTCCTTGGAGACCCCAGGAGAGGTCGCTATGAGTGGAATTGACCCGATGGCAGTGAGTTTATGGGACGCGTAAGTGATTGGGGCCCTGGTGCTCTGAGGGCAGGGGCCTGAGCAGCAGGCCGGCACCCTACTCAGCATGTCCCCTTCACGGATGGGACGCGGTGAGCAGCCCCTCTGCTCCGTGCGATTCACCCTGGCTTCCTGCACGCCTCCTCCGAGCTGCCACCTGACAACACTCTGTCACTCCAGCCTCACAGCAACCCTATAGGGTGGGCATGGGTGTCCCCAGGTGCCAGGTGGAGACTCAAAAAGTGTTAACTGGGCTGAGATTTGAATCCAGATCTGCTACCGCCTCTGGAGCAGGAGCACTGGGGTGGAACAGGCCAGGCTCCGGCAGGGTTTCGGTTACCTCGTGTTTCTCTGACAGAAAATAGCACAGGTGGACGGCTTTAACAGTTTATTCTCTTACAGTTCAGGAGGCTGGAAGTCCCAGTTCAAAGTGCCAGCTCTAGGGGCTGGGTAAAGGCCCCTTGACCTTGGGCTTCAGCTCTGCCTCTTGCTCCTGGCCTATTGGAGCTAGAGACTTCTCTTAACTCAGGCTGCTGAGGCTGAGAAACCCAAGGCCAGCAAGTAAAGATGGCACAGTCCCAATATTACCAAACAACAAGGCAGGCCACTGAGTCAAGCCCAGAGTCCCAGGATCGGCAGAAACATGGCAGGCTGCTGAACAAAGACTCAGGTACATCCAGGGTCCAAGCTGCCAAAAGGCTGCAGGCCATTCCCCAAGCTTCTCCTTGTGCACTGGGAGCAGACCACAGCCCTAACGCAGCTACTCAGCTGCAATCAACATTCCCCCATGGAGCTGATGACCTGTCTCATGATGGGGAATAACTACATCCAACTCAACCAGGCCCAGCCAAGCTGACACATAATTTTAACTACATAGGAACTAAACTAGGGGTGAAGAGATGAGGGCGCCAAGGACCCTGAGGAAGGGTCGAGGTCGCTGCAAGCAGGTAGCTGTGTAAACAATCAGTGTGAAGAGAGGGATCGCAAAATCCTGCCCGGGCTCCAGGAGAGCACGCCTCAGGCAACTAGAGAAGGGGGCACCTGAGCTGGGCTTGGGCATCAGGAAGGGGAGAATGGAGAAGAACATGCCCGGAACTCAGTACCTGGGGATCCTTCAGGCCAAGAAGAGCTGTTTATTGAGCAGGTCTTACAAACACGGGACAGTGGGCCTGCAGTGTGGGTGGGGTTTCCACACAGGTGCCTAATGCTGTGCCACCCGCTGCAACTCAGCCCTGTGCCCTGAGGCGTGAGCCTCACCTGGTCTAAGTGGGCCTTCGCCTGGCCTGTTGAAACGACCGTGTGGGGAGGCAGAGCTGGTTCTGACTGGGTATCCTCTGCATCAGCCTAAAAGAAGCAGCCCGGTTCAAGTTCAAAGAAGAATTTGACGTTCCCAGTTTGCGCGGGCTCAGCACTGTCAGCAGTTCCGTGTTTGGTTTTGGCCTGAAGGAGGTGACCAACAGCTTGGGCAGGTTTGTGGCCACTTTAGAAATATTTGGGTTTGAGTTCAGTGCTCTGGGCCATGCAGGAGGCTCACAGGGGCGCTCAGGCTGCTGCTCCAGGCTTTGGCTCGGAGCAAGGCCCCCAGCAGAGAGATTTATCCAGGCCAGAGAGGAAGCTCCTGGGAGTGGGTCATAAACGGCCCATTGGGCCGGAAGAGCAGACAGGCAGGAGGATGCTCAGGGCGCGCCCCTGCCCGCTTGCAGCCCTGCAGGGCCCTCCGTGCTGTTAGGAAGCAGGTGCTGGGCTGGCTTTGTCTCAGGCTCACCCAGCCATGTGACATTACCCAGCATCCCCCAGGGCCAGCTCCAGCTTGGGCGTCTCCACATGGCTTCTGATCTAAGGGTCTCGGCCCCGACAAGCCAGGTCCTATTACTGCACCCACTTCACAGATGAGAGTGAGGCACAGAGATCTCTTAACTTGCTCAAGGTTTTAAGTTAAGAAGTGACAGGGCCACAGTTCCAGCCAGCACAATCTCACTTCAGAATCCAGACTGTCAACCCCAGCCCTGAGCCCCTGCCCTGGACCCCTGCCCTCAACTCCCCTGGGTCCCTCCTGCCTGGACCCCTGCCCTGTATCATTATTTCCTGACCCCGGGCCAGGCCCCAAGGAGCTCACAAGTTAGGGAGACCAGAAAGCCAGAAGGTCCTCTTCCAGGCATTGGAAAAGCCCCATGTCACTCAACTGCCACCGCTCACCATGGCCATGACCACCCTTCTCCACAGGGTGGACGAGGCTGTGGGACCAGACACCAGCCAGCGATGGCTGAGCTGCAGCTCACAAAGAGGCAGCCAGCGAGTCCCAAGACGCAGCTGGCTGTGTGGGGCCCCAGGAGCCCAGCGGAAGGGTGCGAGCTGGGATGACTGGGGTCGTGCCAGGCCTGGACTGAGGTGACGTTGTTAGGCCTAATTCACAGAAGAAATAAACAAGGACCAGACTGAGAGCGTGACCTGCCGAGGGTCTGACGGGTGATCCCGGAGGTGGGACTGACCTTCAACCTGGTTTTTCTCACCACGCTCAGCGTCTTGTCCTTCACAAAGTACGCAGGCTGGAGGGTCAGGGTCAGAAGGTCAGGGTCTCGTGGGCAGGGGTCTGGGGAGGGCTTTGGAGTGGAGAAGAGAGAGAATGGGCTCAAGGAGGTAGAGGGTCCACAGCTGTGCAGAGGTGGGGGAAGGGCTTCTGGGGCTGGAGAGCAGGGTCCTGCAGGGGCAGTGGGCATGGGATGTGTGCATTTGAGTTTCTCTCCAGCCGCCCTTGCCCTTCCAAGGGCCACGCACCTATGCTTTCCCCTAGAGCTCCTCACAGGAGCTCTGGTGGCACAGTGCCTAAGGCACTTGACTGCTAACCAGAAGGCTGGGGGTTCAAACTCACCAGCCACTCCTCGGAAGGAAGGTTGGGCAATCTACTTCCGTAGTTGATACTGCCTCGGAAACCCAAGGAGGGGTCGCTATGAGTTGGGTCTGACTTGACGGCACATAACAACAACAACAACAGAGCTCTTCACCATTTTTGCTTGTCCTGTCTATCTCCACTGGGACACCAGCTCCCCAGAGCATAGTCTGGGCATGTTTGGAGTTCCCTGTGCCTAAACCAGGAGCCCCACTGGTGCAGTGGTTACTTTCACTGCTAACTGAAATGTCGGTGGTTCAAACCCACTAGCCACTCTGAGGGAGAAACAAGTGGCAGTCTACTTCGGTGAAGACTGACAGCCTTGAAAACCCTATGGGACAATTCCACTCTGTCCTGTAGGGGCGCTGTGGGTCAGAATCGACTCCAAGGCAGTGGGCGAGGTTTGGGCTTTGCTTCAGTGAAGATTGACTACTAACCAGAAGGCTGGTGGTTCAAACCCACCAGCCACTCCTCAGAAGGAAGATGGGGCAATCTACTTCCATAGTGATACTGCCTTGGAAACCCAAGGAGGGGTCGCTATGAGTTGGGTCCGACTCGACGGCACATAACAACATCAGTGAAGATTGACAGCCTTGGAGACCCTGGGTGCAGTTCCACTCTGTCCTCTAGGGGCACTGTGAGACGTAATCAACTCCATGGCAGTGGGTGTGGTTTGGGCTTTGCTTCTGTGAAGATTGACAGCCTTAGAGAGACCCTGTGGGGCAGGTTTACTCTGCCCAGCTGGGGCCTTGGTCTCGCCAGGTGTCTGGTGTCTGGGCAATCAACCAGTCTTTATGGCATCATCCTCACCTTGGACAAGGTGGGGGTGATGTGGCCCCAGCCCACTTTCCCAGCTTTACACCCTGGACATCCAACGCTCAGCCACACCCAGGGGAGCCCTGGTGCCCTGTGCCAGCCTCTGAGCCTTTGCCCGGGCTCCTCCCTGCTGTGACACACCCTTCCTCCCAACTACTGCCTAGTCAACCTTCCCAGGATCCTTCAGGGCCCAGCTTAGACACCAACTTCTCCAAGAAGCCTGGTAGATCTGTGGGATTACTCCCTCCGTCTTCAATGAACACACATGTACATGTACACACACACATGCACGCATAGGCATGCATATACACACACATGCACGCGTGGCCTCTGGGCTGAGGAGATGGGCTGCTCTTCCAGGGCTGTGGGAAAGGCCAGGGTGGACTCCAGCGCTGACAGGTCTGGCGACAGGATCAGGCAGGTGGCGGGGAGGGCGGAGGCGGGCCAGGGAGACCAACTGGGCAGCTGCAGCCATCCAGACACAAGAAGCAAGCCAGCACAAGTCGAGGGTGGGTGACGGCTGGGTGGACTGCGGGAGGGCAGGACAGGAATGCGGCCTCGCCCCCCACGTGGGAACCCGGGAGATGCGGGCATCGATGGTTTCGTCTCAGCCCCTCTGCTCCTGACCAAGCCTGTCTCAGGCCCGGATCCACCCTGCCAGCCACAGGTGGCTATTCCAGGAGGGCTGGCGCGGGGCAGCTCAGGAGCAAGGGTTCTGGGGAGCCTTCTCCTCCTCCTACCCAGCCCTGGATGCAGGGCAGTGGGCCCAGACTGGTGGGAGCTGGAAGCTGGGAGCAGGCACGGTCCAGGGGCAGTGGGGTCCACGAGCTACAAACCACGTGTCTTCCTTTCCCCCTTGGGCTGTCTGCCAGGACAGCAGGGGGTGGGGGCAGGAACCCCATGTCATGCCCTCTAGGACAGGCCCCGCCCTGGCATCCTTGGGGCAGGGAAGGTGGGGTGCACACTGCCTGTGAGTCACACAGCTTCTCTCCCTCCACCCGGGCAGCACTCTGGGCCCCAGCATCTGGGGGTGGGGAGGGGTGGTGGCTGGCAGATCACCCTTCTTCTTCCCCCAGCCTACTTGGACACCTGGGGCCCTTCCTGCGGAAGATGAGAACTCATGGGCCCCAGGAAGTCATTCCAAAGCCCTGGCTGGGGAGCACAGGAAGTTACAACCAGGCTGAGGGGCAGAGCTGTGCAGAATAACAGGCTGACCACCTACCCCTACATTTGAGGGCCCTTGAACCTTACAGATCACAACACAACATTGTTTGACTTGCCTGCTTTGGACATATCATCGTCAGGGATCAGTCACCAGAGGTGGACAGCATGTGTGGTTTAGTAGAGGACCTGCGAGTTCAAGGGAGCCCCTCAGTGAGACTTAAGTTAATGGCCTGCCGTGTGGTTTGGTAACATCAAAAGACTATGCCTTTGGACTTGTCAACCTTGGGGCTTCTCAGCCTCAGCAGCCAGCAGTCTGAGTGAAGAAATGTCTCTAGCTCCAGCAGGCCAGGAGCAGGAGGCAGAGCTGGACCCCAAGGTTGAGGAGCTTTCACCAAGCCCTTAGAGCCTGGCACTTTGAACTTGGACTTAAAGCCTCCAAATTGTAAGAATAAACTCCTGTTTGTTAAGGCCGTCCCATTTGTGGTATATTCCTGTCAGAGTGGCACTAGGGAACCAGGACAAGGAGAAACTTTGACAAAGATCTCTAGCTTTTTGGCACATCTGGATCCTGCATTTGGCCGAGTCTTGATCTCCAGGGCCTGGACCTGAACCAGTGATCTGCTGTGTTGCCTGCCAATCTTGGCATTGGTGCCATCTTACCTATCAGTCTTGGATTTGTCAGCCTCAGCAGCCAGCAGTTGCCTGAGTTAGTAGAAGCCAGCTCTAGTGGGCCTAGAATAAGATGCATGGCTGAAGCCCCAGGTCAGGGGGCCTTCGCCCAGCCCCAGAGCTGGCACAGTGAACTGGGCCTTCTAGATTCCTAAACTGTAAGAGAACAAATTCCTGCTTGTTAAACCATCCACTGTAGTGTTTCTGTTACAGTAGCACCTAGAGAAGCGAGACCGGTGCTGACCGGAGTGTGCTGGAGCTTGCATACTAGGCACACGACGAGGAAAGGCCTGGTGACGGGCTTCTGAAGATCAGCCAGTTAAAGCCCTAGGACTCAGGATCATGACCACAGGGGACAGCAAGCTCAATTGGCATAACATATTATACAAAACATTGTTCCACATCCTACTTTGGCAAGTAGCGACTGGGATCTTAAAAGCTTTCAAGCAGCCATCTAGATGCAATGATCGGTCTCTCCTTGTCCACAGCAAAGAAGAATGAAGAAAACCAAAGACACATGGAAACAATTAGTCCTCACCACTGGTACACCATGCGATTGTCAGCCTACACAACTATGAGAACAGAACTAGATGGTGCCCGGCTATCACTGTCAACAACTCAGAGGGGCATCTCTGTAGGGGATCCTGGATAGAGAGGAAAACAATGTGGAACAAAACTCAAAATCATTCAGGAAAAAAAAAATAATACAGGGGAGAACAGGTTTGCTGGTCTGATAGAGCCTGGTGGAACCACTGAGGCTATGGCCCCTAGCTGCCCTTCAGATCTGGAATTGAACCCACACCTGTGGCTTCCAGCCAAACAAAAGACAGGCATATGAGTTGAACATGTACCTGAGGTAGATACACTCCTTGGAGAGAACAATCATGGGAGAAAGAAGGGCTGCTTATGCACAGGGAGACGGCTCAGGGGGCAGGAGTGCATGGAGGGACGGACACAGGGAAGAGGTGACTGTCGGGGAGGAAGTGGGAGGGGAGCTGTTGCATTGTGGGAAATTGTAGTCAACGTCATGAGACAAAGTGTATGTGAGCTGCTGTATGGAAAGTGAATTTGCTCTGTAAATTTTCACCCAAATCACAATATAAAAATAAAAGAAGTAAAGCCCTATGGATCCCAAGTCCGATCTGCAACCAACCATGGGCATGGTGCAGACCAAGCAGCGTTTTGTTGTGCGTGGGGTCGCTATGATTCAGACGGCAATAGCCACCACCGTATGCAGGCCCTGATCTCGGCTCTGATGCAGCTGAGCACGAAGCTAGGGGGTGGGATGGACTAGGTGGGGGTGCCTTCAGTGCCTGCCAGGAGCAGGGGAGAGGGGCGGCCCACGTCCACGCATCAGTCCCAAGCGTGAGCACCAGCCCTGCCACTGAGATAAACAAGGGGGAAGCCGGGGATGCTGGAGGGGAACTTCCCTGTGGGTGGGACCCACAGGGGTTGCCCACCTGCCCTCATGCATCTGCAAACAACAACTGTCTGGCCAGGTGTCACAGGAGACACCCTCCCAGTTCCTTCAAGTTACAGATGAGCAAAGTGAGGTTCGGAAGGGCAAAGGCGGGCCCAAAAGTGAGGGGCAAAGGCAGTCCTGTGCTCCCAGCTTGTCTCCCGACTTCCCTGGGTGCGTCCAGCTGGCGGGCCTTGACCAGCAGAGGGCAGCAGGGCGCAAGGCGCTCAGCCTCTCCCGGGCTCTGCAGAGGGCGCTGGGCAGGCTGGGAACTTCGGCTCTGCCAGGCCATGCCCATCAGCCTCCAGCCAGCAAAGCAGGTGGCCTCAACATTCTCCTACAGACAAACGCGGGCCCAGACAGTGCAGCCTGGGCCGCCCCAGCAAGAGAACATGCTGTCCTGAGACCGTTTCGCAGGCGTTGGATGGCACAAACGGTTAACATGCTTGGCTGCTAACAGAGAGGTTGCAGGTTCAAGTCCACCCAAAGAAGCCTCGAAATAAAGGCGTGACTATGTGCTTCTGAAAACTCAGCCATTGAAAACCCTGCGGAGTTCAGTTCTACTCACACGTAGGGAGTTACCATGGGTTCGGATCCACTCAACAGTAACTGGCTTGGGGAGTCCACTTTGGGTCTAGGGTCAGAGAGACCTGGGTTTGAATCCTGCCCCTGCACTCACCAACTCACATGATCACAGCCAGCCAGGAGACTGAAGTCCAGACACGGGCCCTTGTTCCTGGGCTGGAGATCAAAGGAGACTTCCTCTTCACCCCACCCCACCCCTGGCAGGCCTGGGGAGCATTGAAGAAGAGGCCCCACCTTCCTCTCCCCTGACCGCAGAATTTCAATCATAATCCAAGATGATCAAAAGAACATTGGGAACCCCAAGGGAGTGCTCCCAGAAAAAGAGGCACTGTGGACGGGCACCAGGGGACACAACTGCCCATGTGGCCGGAAACTTGGAATAGCAGGGCAGGCAGAAGGCGGGGATGTTGGGGGGTGGGGTGCCCTTCCTGCTGGGTCTTCCTGCTGCAGAGTGAGCTGCTCTGTGACCCCAAAGGGGCCCATGGGACCACCCCAGTCCAGGAGCAAGGGCGACCCACTGATGGCCCCTTCCCATCGCTGTGCTGCGGGGAGACCTAGGCCCTGTGTTGGGTGAGCCACCTCTCAGGGGGGCCACAGTCTGGCCCGGCCCAGCCACGTCAGGCACCCCAGGCCCTCCAACTCCTTTCACCTCCCACCCCAACTCCTCCCCCCAGATAAAAAAAAAAAGCCCCTTTGAAGAGCACATTCCCTTGTTGTCACCTGTCTCCAGGGTCTGCCTACAGCCCCACCCCACCCCCCAGGCTCACAGCCTGGGAACTCAAGGGAGTTTACACCCAGACAGCTGGATGGGAGTGTCAGCTAACCCTCCTCCTCCCCGGGCAGCAAACCCCCTTCACAGAGTGTCAGTGGTGAGGTGACCTTTATACTTCCTCTCTCGTCCAGCTCACTCCCCACCCCCTCCCGCTGGCTTCCTGGGATTCCTCCCAAATGAACTGGACTTGGCTGTAGCTGTGGTGTTTGTTTGGGTTCCCTGCTCATTCATTCAACCACTGTTGACGGATCACTTGGTACGAAGAGCCTGGGACCCAATACCTGGACCCTCCCTGGGACCTGGACTGCCTTCTACCATCTAGGAGGCAGCTCCTCTCTCCAGACCCCACTCTCCCAACCTGGCAGCTGGGACACCCCACCTCCAGCCCCACCCCACCTCCAGTTAGGGCTTTGAATCTGGGGTAAGAGGCAAAAGTGGATGCTTAAATTCATTGCAGGATGATACGAGCGGGTTTTTCTTTCTTTCTTTCTTTCTTTCTTTCTTTTCTTAGCCCTTAGACAGAGCTGACAACGTGGCAGACAGGAGCCCTCATGGCATGGCGCAGTGGTTAAGCACTGGGCTGCTGACTGAAAGGTCAGCATTTTGAACTCACCCGACATTTGGCAAGAGAAAAATGTGGCAATCTGTTTCCGTAAAGATTGCAGCCTTGGAAACCCTGTGAGGCCAGTTCCACTCTGTCCTCTAGGGGCGCTGTGGGTCAGAATGGACTCCAGGGCTGTGGGTGTGGTTTGGGCTTTGCTGCTGTGAAGATTGACAGCCTTGGAGATCCTGTGGTGCAGTTCCACTCTGTCCTCTAGGGGCGCTGTGGGTCAGAATGGACTCCACGGCAGTGGATGTGGTTTGAGCTTTGCTCCTGTGAAGATTGATAACCTTGGAGACCCTGTGAGCAGTTCCACTCCATCCTCTAGGGGCGCTGTGAGTCGGAATGGACTCCATGGCAGTGCATGCGGTTTGGGCTTTGTGAAGATTGACAGCCTGGGAGACCCTGTGGGTAGTTCCATGTCCTCTAGGGGCGCTGTGAGTCCAAATGGACTCCACAGCAGTGGGTTTGGTTTGGGATTTACTTCTACAAAGATTAAAGCCTTGGAAACTACATGGGGAAATTCTACCTTGCTCCACAAGATCGCTATGAGTCAGAATTGACTCGACAGCAGTGGGTTTATGGTATGTACCAGAGATTTATAATATTCACTGGTTCCTTCCTTATAGCCAAGGTCCCTGGTGGTGCAAATGGGTTTGAACTGGAGTAGTCACCAAGAGGGAGCTCCGGTAGCATAGTGCCTAAGGCACTTGACTGCTAACCAGAAGGCTGACGATTCAAACCCACCAGCCACTCCTCAGAAGGAAGGTTGTGCAATCTACTTCCATAGTGATTCTGCCTCAGAAACCCAAGGAGTCGCTATGAGTCGGGTCCGACTTGACGGCACATAACAACAACAACAGTCACCAAGAGGTTCAGAGTCTGAACCCACGCAGCAGCACTGCGGAAGAAACAGTGATCCGCTCACACTGATTGTTGCTGTTGTCAGGTGGTGAGGAGTCGATTTCCACTCATGGTGACCCCATGTGACAGGACTGCCCCCATAGGATTATGCCCAGAAAACCCTGCAGAGCAGTTCTGCTCTGAAACACATGGGGTCTCCTAAGTCAGAAATCAAAAACAACATCACACCAATCCCTACAGTCACCCCATAAGGCAGGGAGCGTCCCAGCAGCCGGACGGTACAGATAAGGAAGCTGGACTTGCAGAGATTGAGAAACTGTCCAAGGTCACCAGCTAGCAAGGGACGGACCCAGGATTTATGCCGGGGCTGGCTGGTCTCAGACATCACACAGGCAGTGGGTGGAGGTGGCGGACCTGTGGCCAAGGCTGCATGGGCTTGCTGTCTCCCTCCCTTTGTCCAGCCCAATTTGGGGGCCTGACCCCACGGCCTTCTCCCTGACTTTCCCTAAAGCCCTTTTCTCCTGAAGTCAACTAGCCCCTTCTCATGTTCTTAAGGGTTCTGACTGGTTCAGGTCCTATATTAAGGAAAAATTGGAAAACATAAAAAAATCGGATTTAAATTACTGTGTTTCATGGCCCCGAGCAACAACTGTTGCTAATTTACTATTTTCTTTCTGCCTTTTTCCTATGTATATATTTTTTGCATAATTGTAATTTCATTGTCATGCAATTTTGAATTCTGCTTTTGTTCCTTAATATTTTTGCCTAAACATTTCCATATTCTGTATAGTATTTGAATATTATTCTTTAAAAAAAAATTATTTTGGCATCATTTTAGATTGAGACAAGAATTATAGAAATAGTACCAGACTCCCCAGACCCTCTGCACCCACCTCCCTGCTGTTAACATCCACTTATCAAAACAAGGAAATGAACATGAATGCTAAGTAATTGGACTTCAGATGGTACCAGTTTTTTCAGGAATGTCTTTTTTCTATCCCAGGACCCAACCCAGGACACTAGACTGCATCTAGGTAAGTGTCATTCTTAATTTAAAAAACAAAACACAGTGGTCGTGGAGTCAATTCCAATTCACGGTGGCTCCATGTGCTCTCATGGTGTGATCTTTCTGAAGCAGATTGCCACGTCTTTCTTCCAAGGCACCTTCGGGTGGGTTCGAGCTCCCAACCTTTCCGTTAGTATCCAAGTGCTTAACAATTGGCACCACTCCAAGATACCCGTCATGCTTGCTTTTCTTTTAAATAGTGTATTGTTTTGGTTTTGCTGTTGTTGTTAACATACACAGCAGAAGAGACAGCAATTCAACCATTGCCATGTGTACAATTCGGTGACAAGGATTCCGTTGTTTGAATTGTGCCACCCTTCCCACCCTTCCCACCAGCCTGTTTTGAACTGTTTTCCCTCCATTAATATAAACTCCCCGCGCGGCACACTTCCTGTCTAATCTTTCCACTTGCTGTTGGAGATCCCCGTCATTCATCGTGGATGGCGGGTATTCCATCTAGTGGCTAGAGAACAGGGTTGGGTTTGGTTTTTTTAACTTATGGGCTGTTGCACATTTTTTAACATTGTTTCCAGTTTTACATTGTTTCCAGTTCTTCTGCTATTAAGAAAGCAAAGCTGAAAACATCAGTGTTATTTACATTGTAACCCTGCTGACTGGTTACAATGAACAGCCGCGCAGCTCCGAGTCACACACACATCCCCCTATGCACACACAGACAAGGAAGCAGAGGTTAGACCAGCCCAAGGTACGTGGAGGACTTAGGAGACCAGCTGTCCCCTAATTGAAACTCTGTCCCATCAAAGTGCTCCCTCAGCTTTGATTCAGAATTACTAAAAGAAGTTCAGGTATCAGAAGCCTGTTGCTGTTAGGGGTGGTCAAGTTGGTTCCTATTCATAGTGACCTACGTGTCACAGAATGAAACCCTGTCCCGTCCCATGCCATCCTCGCAGTCATTGCTAAGTCTGAGCCCATCGGTGTAACCACTGTGTCAATCCATCTGGTTGAGTCTTCCTCTTTTTCATTGACCCTCTACCAAAAAAAAAAAAAAAAAAACCACTGTCCTTCTCCAAAGACTGGTCCCTCCCAATGACATGTCCAAATTACATGAGACAAAGTGTTGCCTTCTCACTTCTAAGAGGCATTCTAAGGAACAAGCTTTACTTGTTCAAAGACAGATTGGTTTGTTCTTCTGGCGGTCCATGGCAGATTCCACACTCTTCACCAACACCACAGTTCAAAGGCATCCACTCTTCCTCAGTCTTCCTTATGCACCATCCCGCTTTTTCACATGCATATGAGGCGACTGAAAAGACCATGTCTTGGGTCAGGCACACCCAAGTCCTCAAAGTGACATCTTTGCCTTTGAACCCTTTAAAAAAGTCCTCTGCAATAGAAAGAAACACTTTTCTCAATTTTCCATAGCACTCTTGGTTTTAAATACACTAACTTATTGCCTAAGGCACTTGACTGCTAACCAGAAGGCTGGAGGTTCAAACCCACCAGCTACTCCTCGGAAGCAATCCTACTTCTGTAGTGATACTGCCTTGGAAACCCAAGGAGGGGTCGCTATGAGTCGGGGCCGACTGAACGGCACGTAACAACAATATTGTCAGATCAAGGAGCCCTGGTGGTGCAGCGGTTAAGGGCTCAAATGCTAACTGAAAGATCAGTGGTTCAAACCCACCAGTCTCTTCGTGGGAGAAAAATATGGCAATCTGCTCCCATAAAGATTACACACTTCAAAACCCTAAGGGGCAGTTCTATCCTTAAGGGCAATGGGTTTGGTTCTTTTATTGTCAGCTCAGTAACTAGGCCAACCCTCGGCACGGGGCCTGGTTCCATCGTCCTCTGCGAAGTTCTGGGCCGTGTCACAGGCACTGTGGTTAGGAGCAGTGGCTTGGAGTCCCGCTGCACCGACCTTGAATTCTGATCCTGTCCCCAGTGGGTGGGTGGCCAGAGCCTCAGCTTCCTGTCTGTACTGTAGGCGGATAATAGCACCCCTTCATACAATGGATCCCTTAAAGGACCTAAAGGGATGGTGTTGGGGAATGACTTCATCCAGCAACTGGCCCCAGTGAAGTCAAACCACTTGCACTAGACAACCTGAAGATCGGCAGTTCAAACCCACCAGCAGTGTGGCAGAAGAAAGGCCTGGTAATCCACGTTGGTAAAGAATATAGCCAAGAATAGCCTGTGAGCAGTTCTGCTCTGACATCCATGGGGTCGCCAGGAATCGGCATCCACTTGACGGCAGTGAGTTTCATTTTATTTTAGTGCCAGTGAGTGCTCCGTGGAAGAGGGGCCCCAGTTGCTTAGGATGCTGCTCTGTCATTAGGGGTGTCACTGTCACTCACGGAGTGAGCCCAGGGGACAGTTGAACTGTGGAGCTTGCAGCATCCTGGCTGAAGGGCCTTCAGGGTATTGCTTCTGCTCCTGCCACTCCAGCTGCACAGGACCATTTAGGGCTCGGTTCAAGCACCCCCCTCACAGGGGTCATTATCAGTTCACTTATGCCCGCAACAACCCTAACAGGGTGGGCGCTCTTATCCTAGATGCAGAAAGTACAGCACAGACAGGTGGCAAGACTTCCTGAGATTCGAACCCAGGCAGTCTCTTACTGAGTCCATGGTCTGAACCACTGCACCACACTGAGAGGAAAGACCAGGCAGGACAGAGGAAGACAGCGAAGATTTTGGAAATAGTTTTAGTTTTAGATTAAAAATTAACCCGAGCACCTTGCTCGGTGGTGTTCCTCCCCCAAATCTATAACCTGAGATAAGTCCCACTTGAGGGACAGCCTACAAAATTCCTGACCAGTCCTCCTCAAGACTGTCAAGGTCAAAAGCAAAGAAAGTCTGAGAAAACTTCATGGCCCAAAGGAGCGTAAGGAGACGTGACGCCATGTACTGTGAGGTCCTGGAGCAGAACAAGGACGTTAGAGGAAAGCCATGGGAATCGGAATCCGAAATGGACTTTTGTTGTTGAGTCGGCTCTGGCTCATAGGGACCCCGTGTCCTACAGCATGAAACACCGCCCGCCTGTGCCGTCCTCACAATCCTTGCTGTGCGTGAGCCTGTTGTTACAGCCGGTGTGTCGGTTCCTCTTGCCGGTCTTCTTCTATTTCGCTGACCCTCCACTTTACCAAGTGTGGTAGCAAAGCTTATGTGTCAGCTTGGCTGGGCTTGGTTTTGAGTAGCTGGGCAGCTGGTGGTAGTTATTGTCCATGATGAGACCGGTAATGACTCCATGGTGGACTCTACTGAAGAAGCTGAGTAGCTACCTTGGGCTTGTGGTCTGCTTCCAGTATATAAGAAGCAGCTTTGAGAAAGGCCTCTGAGCTTTTTAGAAGGTTGGGCAACCTACTTCTGTAGTGATACTGCCTCAGAAGCCCAAGGAGGGGTCACTATGAGTTGGATCTGACTCCACGGAAGTCAGTTTGGTTTTTGGTTTGTGGACCCTGCATTTGGCCAATCTTCATCTCAGTGGCCTGCCACTTTGCTGATCTTGAGGCTGCCTCTGGACTTGAACTGGTGGCTTGATAACTTGGGACTGTGCCATTTCACTTGTTGTCGACCTTGGTTTTGCCAGCCTCAGCAGCCAGCAGCTGCCTGAGTTAAGAGATGCCTCCTGCTCCAGTGGACTGGAAGCAAGAGGCAGAGCTGAAGCCCAAGGTCGAAGGGCTTGGCACTTGAGCTGGCACTTTGAACTTGGACCTTGGACTTCTAGCCTCCTGAACTGTAAGAGAATAAATTCCTGTTTGTTAAAGCCATCTCCACTTGTGATATTTTTCTGTTCGAGCAGCACAAGAGGGCCAAACACCAAGCATGATTTCCTCCTCCAGGGACTGGTCCCTTCTGACAATGTGACCTAACGCAGTTGTTGCAGAGCCGACTCTGACCCACGGCGCCCCCTGTGTGTCAGAGAGGAACTGTGCTCCAAAGCGCTCTTCAGAAACACAACTCCAGCCCTTTCTTCCGAGCTGCCTTTGGATGGACTCAAACCCCCAACCTTTTAGTTAGCAGCCAGTGCATTAATGGCATGCACACCCAGAGACTCCTCAGCTAATACCAATGTATCAGTATTGGCTCATTAACTGTGACAAGTGGGCACATCCCTGTGATATGAACTATACAGGAAGCCGGCTATAGGCTATGGACACGCTCTGCTCTGGTCACAATTGTTCTGTAAACCTCAAACAATTCTAAAATCAATGTCATCACCACGAGAAATCTTTGGAGTTGGCTGGACACCCCAGCACTTCATGTAGTTCTCCTTTTCTGCTGTGCTGTCTGGCCAGGGGTGGTTGCTGTTAATTGCCAGCTGGGTGGATTCTGACTCATTGGGAGCCCATGTGACTAAATAGAACTGCCCCATGGGGTTTTCTGTGTGGTGATCTTTATAGAAGCAGATCTTGAGGTGTTTCCCTGGTGGAGCCCCCGGGTGTGTTCGAACCACCAACCTTCCCATTAGCCATCAAATGGTTAACTCTTTGTGCCACCAGGGCTCCTTTTTGGGCAGGATGGGGTCCCGTGCAATCTCTTTACCACTGAGATGTCTCATTGCCAGAACTGCACACTTAAGTGCCTCTTCCGGGCTCCACTGCCTGCTGGCTGGGCAGGCCACCAGAGGGCTTACCTAGATGACAAACCAGGTTATCAGATAGGTACGTAGTTGGTAAACCCGCCAGGGACTGGTCCCAGACACATGATGACAGCCACTGCTCAGAACCCACTGCCATCGAGTAACAACCCCCATAGGGTTTCCAAGGCTGTATATCTTTATAGAACAGACTGCTTTGTTTTTCTCCCATGGAGCGGCTGGTCGGTTTGAACTGCTGACCTTCTGGTTAGCAGCCAAATGGCTTACACACTGAAGCACTAAAGCTCCTGACAGCTCAGAACAGTGTTCAACAAATGCACACAGGCCGCTGAGGACCTCAACTGCCCTAATTCCAGGCCTGCAGTAAGACAA
>NW_006921717.1:2149032-2150425 GCF_000298275.1 Orycteropus afer afer | reverse complement strand
TGAACTCACCAGCCACTCCATGGGAGGACAATGATGCAGTCTGCTTCCATGAAGACTGACAGCCTTGGAGACCCTGTGGGCAGTTCCATTCTGTCCTCTAGGGGCACTGTGAGTGGGAATCAACTATATGGCAGTGAGTGTGGTTGGGGCTTTGCTCTGTGAAGACTGACAGCCTTGGAGACCCTGTGGACAGTTCCACTCTGTCCTCTAGGGGCGCTATGGGTCAGAATGGACTCCACGGCAGTGGGTGTGGTTTGGGCTTTGCTTCTGTGAAGACTGACAGCCTTGGAGACACTGTGGACAGTTCCACTCTGTCCTCTAGGGGTGCTGTGGGTCAGAATGGACTCCATGGCAGTGAGTTTGGTTTGGTTTTTGTTTTGTTCCAAGGAGCCCTGGGCAGTCTGCCAAGTGACCCATGCTTTGAGGGCCAGGACACCCTCCAGGGGTCAGCAATCTCCAGGTTCGCCTGCCCTCCTCTAAACTGGCCTTGCCAGCAAGAGATTATGCTGGGTATTGAATCCTGCGTGGGCAGGGCAGGGACTGCAAGGCCCATGGAGTGGGGCCACCCGGGCACCTTCAGGGGACAGAAGGCACAGCTATCCAGCAGCCAGAAGGGGCCCTGAGCTTCCCACCCACCTGGACCCTGGCCTCCTAAGCCTCCGGCCAAGGTTCTCGCTAGGCCAGCGTCACTGGACAGTGTCCAGCAGTCACCACAGGGCTGGGTCCTGGATGGTGAGGTTGGTGGGGGCGAGAGAGATTGCTGGCTGAGCCGGGCTAGGGGATGCTGGAGAATTTTCGCAGCTGGACTGAAGGTGGGTGGGGGGGAAGGCCTATCTACAGACCCAGCTGGGTGGGGGGCCGTCGAGTGGCCACTCGGGTTGGAGAACTGGTCCACCTAAGAGTGCGGGCCGAGTGGCTGCTTTCCAGCCGCACAAGCTGCTTTGCGCCCAGCGCTCCCGCTGCCCTCCGTGCCTGCCCCACTCCCTCCCCTCCTTCCCCAATGAGGCGGTGCCTGCCCCAACTCCCTAGCTGCAGGGGAGGCTTCAGGGTTCCTCCCTCGGGAGCAGCTGGTGATCCCTCACGGGGTAGCCTCCCCACAGCAGGGCCCCTCCTCGCCTGCCCACTCTAGCCTGCAACCCTCCTGCCACTCCAGGCACGATCTCTGAGGGGGTGAAACCACCAGCCGTTAACCCAGCGGGGCTCTCTGACCTGGTCAGAGCTTCACCTGGACAGACTGGCCTCCTGTCCAGTGCAGAGCACCGTGTGACAGAAGCAGAGCTTCCGGGGTTGCCCCAGAGCAGCTGCCCTGTGCCCAGCTGGCGGCACCTTCCTCCAGCACAGCAGAGGCGGGAGGGAGCAGAGATCAGTCGTCATCACCACCTGTGGGGTCTGA
>NW_006921717.1:2142502-2148672 GCF_000298275.1 Orycteropus afer afer | reverse complement strand
TAGCTTTTCAGACGGACATATGAATGTACCCACCCAGCCAGAAGCTTCTGAAGAGGTGGGAGCCAATGAAAGACCTTGGAACCAGATTTCAGCAGCGGGTGCTTACAGGACAGAAATGGTATGTGTGTCCGCGTTGTTGCTATGTGCCGTGGAGTTGGACCAACTCACAGCGACCCCTCCTTGGGTTTCTGAGGTGGTATCACTATTGAAGTAGATTGCCCCACCTTCCACCCAAGGAGTGGCTGGTGGGTGTGAACTGCCAGCCTTCTGATTAGCAGTCAAGTGCCTTAGGCACTACACTACCAGAGCTCCCACCTGTGTCCTCGGACTATTGTAAACCAAAAAAAAAAGAAAGAAAATCGAACTCACTGCCATGGAGTCATGGTGACCCCCTCCCTTGGGAGGCAGTATCACTACGGAAGTAAATTGCCCAACCTTCCTTCTGAGGAGTGGCTGGTGGGTTTGAACTGCCAGCCTTCTGGTTAGCAGCCTAATGCCTTAGGGACTACGCTACCAGAGCTCCCTCGGACTGCTGTAGACAAGAAAAAACTGAGTAGCTTAAAACAGCTGATGTTTATCATTTGAAAAGTGCTGGAGGCCAGATGTCCAGAGTCAAGGTGCCTTCCACAGGCTCTAGGAAAGGATCTTCCTTGCCTACGTCTCCTGTACATCCTGTCTTTGTATAACAACACCAGACATAGGATTTTTTTTTTTTTTTTTGTCTTTGAGTCAATTCCAACTCACAGCGCCCATAGAGGACAGAGTAGAACTGCCCTAGAGGGTTTCCAAGACTGTCATCTTTATGGAAGCAGACTGCCACACCTTTCTCCCTCAGAACAGCTGCTAGGTTTGAACTACCAACATTTCAGTTAGTAGCCGAGTGTTTAACCACTGTCCCACCAGGACTCCTTCATTGGATTTAGGACCTGCTCTAACCCAGTATGATCTCATCTTAACTAATTACATCACCAGGGACCCTACCTCCGAATAAGGTCATGTTCTGCGGTTCCAGGTGAACATGACTATGGAAGGCCACCGTGCACTCCCCTCCATCCCACCATGCAGCAGGCAACATTCTGGGCACTGGGAATATGGCAGTGAACAGACCAAAGCCCTTCCTTCCTGAAGCTCTCATGGGGAAACTCAAATGGCCTGGGTTCAAATTCCAGGTCCAGTCCGATTGTGGTGACCAGCCTCATGCAGGCTCTGCACCTCAGTCTCCTCATCTGTAGATTGGAACAATTATCCTACCAACAGCTCTCGAGGCTGTTGTTGTTAGATGCTGTTGAGTTGGTTCCAACTTATACCAACCCCGTGTACAACACAATAAACACTGCCCGGTCCTGTCCAGCCTCATGATCCTTGCTATACCTGAGCCCATCATTGGAGCCACTGTATCAATCCATCTCATTGAGGGCCTTCCCCTTTTTCGTTGACCCTCCACTTTACCAAGCATGATTTCCGTCTCCAGGGAGTGGTCCCTTCTGACAACATGACCAAAGTCGGTGAGACCAAGTCTAGCCATTCTCGCTTCCAAGGAGCATTCCAGCTGCAATTCTTTCAGGACAGATTTGTTCATTCTTCTGGTAGTCCACGCTATACTTTCAGTATTTTCTGCCAACACCACAACTCAAAAGCATCAACTCTTCTTCAGTCTTCCTTACTCATGGTCCAGCTTTCACATGCATATAAGGTGACTGAAAACACCTTGGCTTGGGTTAGGTGCACCTTAGCCTAAGGCATTTGACTGCTGACCAGAAGGCTGGTGGTTCAAACCCACCAGCCACTCCTCGGAAGGAAGGTTAGGCAATCTACTTCTGTAGTGATACTGCCTCGGAAACCCAAGGAGAGGTCCTATGAGTAGGATCCGACTCGAGGGCAGTGAGGTTTTTTTGAGTCTTCAAAGAGACATATTTGTTCTTCAGCACTTTAAAGAGGTCTTTTGCAGCAGATTTGCCAGTGCAATACGTCATCTGATGTCCTGACTGCTGCTTCCATTGGTGTTGGTTGTGGCAACAAGTAATGAAATTTTTGACAACTTCAATCTTTTCTCCATTTATCATGATGCTGCTTATTGGTCCAATTGTGAGGATTTTCATTTTCTTTATGTTGAGGTGTAATCCATACTGCAGACTGTAGTCTTTAATCTTCATCAATAAGTGCTTCAAGTCCTCTTGCAGCAAGCAAAATTGTGCTGTCTGCATATTGCAGGTTGTTATTGAGCCTTCCTCCAATCTTGATGCCTAGTTCTTCTTCATATAGTCCAGCTTCTTGGGTGATTTGCTCAGCATACAGATCGGATAAGTCTGATGAAAGGATACAACCCTGACACACCCCCTTCCTGATTTTAAACCATGCAGTGTCCCCTTGTTCTGTTCAAGCAACACCCTCCTGGTCTATGTACAAGTTCCTCGTGAGCACAATCAAATGTTCTGGAATTCACATTCTTCTCAATTTTATCCATCATTTGTTATGATCCACATAGTTGAATGCTTTGGCATGGTCAAAACAAAAAACAAAAAAAAACACAAGTAAACACCTTTCTGGTATTCTTTGCTTTCAGCCAAGATCCATCTGACATCAGCAATGATATCCCTCATTCCACATCCTCTTCTGAATCTAGCTTGTGTTTCTAGAAGTTCACTATCAATATACTGCTGCAACCATTTTTGAATTATCTTCATCAAGATTTCACTTGCGTGTGATATTGATATTGTTCAGTAATTTCCACATCCTGTGGGATCACCTGTCTTTGGAATGGGTACAAACATGGATCTCTTCCAGTCAGTTGGCAACCACTAATCTACTTTCTTGGGAGCTCTGGTAGTGTAGTGCCTAAGGCATTTGACTGCTAACCAGAAGCCTGGCAGTTCAAACCCACCAGCTACTCCTCAAAAGGAACATTGGGCAATCTACTTCCGTAGTGATACCGCCTCAGAAACCCAAGGAGGGGTCACTATGAATCAAGTCCGACTGGACGGCAGTGAGTTGAGTAGAATCTGCTTTCTCTCTATGGCTTTGTCTCTTGGGGGCGTCTTACATAAAATGAAATCATCCAATGTGCAGCCTTTTGTGTTTGTTTTCTTTCACTTAGTACAATGTTTTCAAGGTTCATCTGTGTTGTAGCATGAATCATGCCTTTATATGACTGGATAATACTCTATTGTGTGATTCTAGCACGTTTTGTTTATCTACTTACCAGTCGGACATTCGGGTCGTTTCTATTTTTCAGCTACCGTGAATGATGCTTCTATGAGTATTTGTGTACAAGTTTCTGTGTGGACAGATGTTTTAACTTCTCTCGTGTGCACATCTGGAAGACAGCCCTGTGTCACAGTGGTCACGCAGCAGGTTGTTGACTGAAACGTCCAAATCCACCATGGGAACCAGACGAGGTGTCTGCTTCCGTGAAGAGTACAGCCCTGCCAACCTACAGACACAGTTCTCCTCTGTCACAGGGGGTCCCTATGAGTTGGATCAACTCAATGTCATCCAACAACCTTAAGTGCTCTGGGAATGAAACAGGGAGCTCACTTTCGGTGGGGACATGTGATTGACATAGTGCCTCCTCCTGGAAGGCAGGGACTATTTCTTATGTCTTTTCAACACTCCCAATGTGTATATCATCTGCTATATGGTATCATGAGGAGCTCTGGTGGCATAGTGGGTAAGGCATTTGGCTATTAATCCGAAGGTCTGCTGTTCAAACCCACCAGCTGCTCTGTGGGTGGAAGATGAGGCAATCTATTTCTGTAAAGATTTTTACAGCCTTGGAAACTCAATGGGGGTCACTATGTGTCATAGTTGACTTGAAGGCAGTGGGTTTAGTTTTATGTGATAAAATATGTGCCTCCTTCTCCCCCACCTCTCTCAAAAAAAAAAAAAAAAAAAAAAACACCACCTACTGTTGTCAAGTAGATTCCAACTCATAGCAACCCTACAGGACAGAGAAAACCTCCCATAGACTTTTTAAGGCAGACTGTCACACCTTTCTCCCACAGAGCAGCTGGTGGGTTTGAATCATGGACCTTTCTGTTAGCAGCCAAGTGCTTTAACCACTGCGACACCAGGGTTCCCCTGATGTGATATGGTGTATGCAGATCTCTGGGATGGGCGTGTGCTTGGCCAGTGGGAATGACAGTGAGGAGAGCTGAGTGGCTTGGAGCAATGAAGTCGACACAGGGGGGCCGAGACCAGACCGGGCAGCACTTCAGTGAGGGGCTAAGGCCCTGGGAGTTCTGAGCAGAGCGGGGACATGACCTCACTTGTGTTTTTAAATAACCCTTCCGAGGATGTTGGGGCCATGGCCGGGAACCATGCTGACCGGTGGGTGGGTATCGAGTTGCTTCTGACTCCTGGTGACCTCATGCTCTCTGGGACTCTTCAGTGGCTGGTTTTTCAGAAGCAGACTGTCAGGCCTTTCCTCTGACGTGTTTCTGGGTGGATTTGAACCTCCCACCTTTCAGTTAGTAGCTGAATGTTAATTGCTTACATCACCCAGGGACGACCAGGAACCATGGTCCTGGGTTCAAATTTAGTTATTGTTCAAGCCACATGACCCGGGCAACCCCCTTAACCTGTGGTACTCTTCCCTCAGTCTCTGAGTGAGGAGTTGTTGTTGGTGTTGTGTGCCATCGAGTCAGACCTGACTCATAGTGACCCTCCTTGGGTTTCTGAGGCGGTATCTCTATGGAAGGAGCTCTGGTAGCATAGTGGCTAAGGCACTTGACTGCTAACCAGAAGACTGGTGGTTCAAACCCACCAGCCACTCCTCGGAAGGAAGGTTGGGCAATCCTACTTCCGTAGTGATACTGCCTCGGAAACCCAAGGAGGGGTCGCTATGAGTCGGGGCTGACTCGACGGCACATAACAACAACAACAATCTCTATGGAAGTAGATTGCCCAACCTTCCTTCCAAGGAGTGGCTGGTGGGTTTGAACTGCCAGTCTTCTGTTTAGCGGTCAGGTGCCTTAGGCACTACACTACCAGAGCTTCTCTGAGTGAGGAGAGGGATGGTAATCACCCTTTCCTCACAGGGGGTCCACATGGGGATTCAAGGAGTCAGTGCGAAGGGGAGACACAGTTCACTCACCCTCATAGGTGAGTGGTTTACAGGGTAGCTCTGTCTCTCTCCCTCTTGACTCTCCACTAGGGCCACCAGGCCTGCCTGACCCCAGGCGGGCTCCCTTCTGGAGGTGAATCTTTGTCCCTTTGGATGCTTGCCAGATGGCCTACCTCTACCTCATCTGCAAGTTCAAGCTCAAAGCCCATCATCCCTCCAGGTTGCTTGAGTCTGACAGCATTATTCTCTCCCGGAACTGACCACTGTTTTTTCCTCCCGTATACTCTCCCAGTACCCACAGCCCTCAACGGCCCTCCCTAACATTGGTCATGTCTCCCTGCCCCTGGCCCTTTGGCAGTCCCCCTTCTGTGCCTCCGTCTCTGGCTGCTTAAGCTGCTGGAGGCCACACCGCACATGTGGGAGGAAGTGACATTGCTGGGGAGTTGACAGCCCCCAGCAGCGGCTCCCACCCAGTGGCAGATGGGAGTTGGTGCATAAATTTGAACACCACCGTCTCCCAGAGGTTCCCAGCCAGACTCGGCCCTGGACGCCTGCTGCTGGAGCGTGCTACATGATGTTCCCTTTGCAGGCTTCCTTGTCTCCTCTCCCAACCTGCCATGGGTAGTTCTGGAACCAAATAAACTATTTGCATTGGATCCTTGTCTCAGAGTTGCTTCCAGGTGAGCTCAAACTAAAACACACTCACTGGCCTGCAGTAAGGCAGGGGTCTGTCATATTTGTCTCTGGATCTCCCGTACGATATCTGGCATATAAACCCATTGCTGTGGAGTCAATCCCAGTCATGTCCCATAGGATAGAGTAGAACTGCCCCACAGGGTTTCCGAGGCTGTAAATCTTTACAAAAACAGCTTGCTACGTCTTTCTCCTATTGAGCTGCTGGTGGGTCAAACCTTTGCTTGGCAGTCGGGTGCTTTAACCACTGTGCCACCAGGGTTCCTATGTGGCAATGTTGTTGTTGTTATGTGCCATCGAGTTGGACCCAACTCATAGCGACCTGTCCTTGGGTTTCCAAGGCAGTATCACTACAGAAGTAGATTGCCCCATCTTCCTTCTGAGGAGTGGCTGGTGGATTTGAACTGCCAGCCTT